>NW_007247401.1:0-16668 GCF_000164805.1 Carlito syrichta
TTCTTGCTTTCCTTTTTATTTATTTATAGATAACCTTTTACAGTCACAATTTGAATTTACCTTTTAGTAATTGTTAGGTGAGACATTTAGTTTTTGGAACACCTTTAATTCCACTAGAGAGCAGGTTTTAGGAGGAAGAAATTCAGTATGAGCACAAGGGCTAAAAACTTAGCCTTAGTATTAATTAAGAAATTAATTTGGACCCCAACCACATTTATATAGACCCAAGGATTCTCTGGGTGGATGGCATACAGAGTGCTGCGGTGGGCCGTGCCCCTCCCCCTTCAGTCAACAGTCACTATCGCTGAGCTAAGTGTTTCCCCTCCCCTTCAGGAGAGGCTGCACCATCTCGTTAGCAGGTTTATCTTTATCAGGCCTTTTTTTGGGTGGCTGGAGTTTTTGCCTTTAGTGGCAACTGCCAATTTGTTTACCTTTCCTCTGGTGCTCATTTTGGAGTTCTTCTCCTTTTTTTTTTTTTTTTTTTTTTTTTTAGAGTGAACAGACCACGAAGATGTAAAATGATCTGTTCCTATTTATTTCTAAACAGGCAAAATTGTTAAAAATTCTCATGAATTACTAAACAGCAGCCTTAGTCGTAAGATGTGGACAATTAAATGAGCATAGCCAAAAAACGCAAGCATTAGTGTTACTTAGCATTACAGTATAAAGTAGAGACTCAGCATACATTACAAGACTCTGAGAGACTTCGTAACGGTTTTACAGGGACAAGCAGTGGATTACGATTTTAGGCAAGGCCTAAACCTTCAGAAACGGACTTACTTTTAATTAACCTGGCTTTTAGCGTTTGAAAACGAGAACAACTTATTCATTCCCTTAGTTGCCAGAGAAAGATCACAAAATTATTATTATTTTTTTAAGGCTAGCATTAACTTACATTGCATTTCTCCGTTTCTTTACAGGTGGGTTAAAATGAGCTCCTTCAGACACATATACTTATTTTTTTTAATACCTGAACAACCATTTTTATTTCTACATTTTCTGTTTGCTTCCCTATCCATTGATAGGTTTCATCTACCCATCTACATATGATGTAGGGATAATCATAGCGTCCCTACAGTTTTGATACCTACTGTTAAAAGTGAATATATCAGAAACATTTTTCCTTATTATACTTTGTAGTCTTTATATTTTATTTTTAAGAAGATAAGCCACAAAATATCTAACCATTCTTCCACATTTAAGTTGTTTTCCCTTTTTTTGCAGTTATGAACAAACGTGGTGAACGTTTTTTACGTGTATCCTTTTACTACTTTAAAAAAACTTCCTATGACTAAGTTCCCAGAAATGATGTCACTGAACAGTTTATGGCTTTCAATAAAAGTGTAGCTTCACAGTCAAATTTAAATAGAAGATAAGACTTTGCCTTAGTCTATAATTCATTGTGTGGACACTTTATTGGCTCTAAAGGGAAAGATGTTATCTTAACTCTTGAGAAGTCTCTTAAGTTGCTGATTTTTCTCAATAACTGAAACCTTTCAGTGTCAGTTGCTCTTCCTCTGATATCCTCTATTCTTTTAATTTAATTTAATTTAATTTTTTACGAATGTCAGTTGTGACCGAACCTCTATCTTTTTAGACGATCTATTTTAGCACACTTGACCTTGCATACTTTTGTATCTATTTTTTCCTAGTCAGTGAGTTTAAGAACATATCATCATTGCTTCTTCTCTGCTTTTCATGCCTAGTACAGTGCCAAGCAATGGAACAAACGAATACATAATTTTTAGTACTTAAATATGTCACCAACTTTATTTACTTTTTTGAATTGGAGTCTTACTCCATCGCGCAGGCTGGAGTGCAGTGGCATGTTCATGGCCACCGCAGCGTCGACCTGCTGGGCTCCAGCGATCCTTCCTCCTCAGCCTTCCAAGTAGCCAGAACTACAGGCGTGCCCTACCACACTCAGTTAATTTTTTATTTTTTTATTGTAAAGACGCGGTCTCGCACATTGCCCAGGCTGGTCTCAAACCTGCAGGCTCAGGCAATTCACTCACTTCAGCTTCCCAAAGAGCCAGGATTATGGGACAAGCCACAGAGCCTGGCCGTCACCATCTTTCAGAAAGAGAATATTCTAAAATGAACTGCATACTTCTTTGCCTCTTTAAACACACTAAACTGCATATACATATATTAGCTAAACATAGTTTAATGATATCGTTGTTGATTTATGTATAGTGGTACATAGGACACAGATATGAGCCTCAGCTTTGGTGAAGTGAGTTCAGGCAAGGGCTGATAATGGGAGGTAGAAGAATGGGCAAAAGCACAGGTTTTCTTAAAACTGTTCCTGATGTTGCTGGCTTTCTGGTTGTTTGCCTTTCTCTCATAACAAGAGCTGTATCATTTACTGATGCCTTTTTGTAAGATGAGTTAGGGCACAATTAGCTTCTTATGCCAAAGTGAGTTTCTCTCCCTCCAGCCTCTGTTTTTATCGGTTTTCTTTGACTTGTCAGTGACATTTAAAACATGATCTATGGTTTCTACATCTCTAGTAAAGTAGTTTCCATCTCCTTGTCACTTTCAGTTTATTCTTTAAATCTTAATAAAAAGTGGCCTGGGGAAATTTGATAACAGATTACAGTGGTGGCCAAGTTTCCCATGGCGTTTAGCTTGGAACAGACTCTTAAACACAATGAACATTAAACACTTCTGTTTTTGAGTGTTTGAAAAAGGTTGACGGCCCAAAGGTTGTAAGTCCTGCATAACGCACCAGATTTGTCATGAAATCTCTTTTAACATTTCACATTTTGTTAAATAATGCCAGGACTCTATATGTCATCAGTAAAGTAATATTAGAAGAGAATAAAAAGTTGTTTTTTTTTTTTTAAAAGGAAGAAAGGAAAGAATAGTAAAAAACAACTGTGTTTTCTTAGGGTAAACCATATAACTGACCAATGATAGGATGTCTTTGGTATCTGATGAGTCTGAATTTTTTAAAAAACCCAAATTACAAAATGAGTACAGAACAAGTTTTTGGCCGCTTCTTTGTCATGAATGTGCTGCCTTCCATTCTGAGGGTGACAGGTCAACGTGAGACAGCTCTCTAAGTGCCACAACAGTGAAGTTTTCTAATTATCAAATGTCTCCTTTGATGGGAGCCTGCAATGCTGAGAGATGGGCCTCATTCCAACAGTCTTGTGGTGTTTTATTCGTTTGCCAAGACTCAGGTACTTCAGTCTTACTAAAAATATTCTGATGATAAACTTGTATTGATCTGAGGAGAAATTATGCCCAGAAATGAGGTCTCTTAAGATTTCTTTTGTAGTGGTGTTACTGAACATTACACACATTTTAATAAAAAGGCAATTAAAGATATCATGGTTCTCACCAGCTGTAGGATGCTTCCTGGGCATCTTGGAAGGAAATTACAGAATTCTCTGTCAGCTCTAGTTTTGATAGAAAACCTTTCATTTACCCTTTCAGTGAGTATGGACTAGAGATAGGGACCCTCTAGTACTTCTGGGAAGCATTTATGCAGAAGAGGACCTAGGCTAGGGCTTTCTTCATTTTGATGTGTGCCTGGGAAGAGGTGGTATGTAAAGTGAAGCTTTCTGTGGGCAAATAAGCTGCCACCCTGGGTATCCTGGTGCCTGTCTCATTGGGGTAGCCATTTGCTACTGATGCTGACAACCTGTTCCAGAGTAAACTTCCTTTTTCTCTCAGTTTTCTTTCTGTCTTTTCAGGTTCTGGTCATGATTCTTTGCTTTAGTTTAAAAACGTGGACCTCCCTAAAGGCACTTCCAGCAAAACATAGTGCTCTGTTCCGTTGGCATCTGACAGGTGAATCTCAGTGTAATTGTTGGCTCCTCGGCCTTCTTGAGTGTGTGGTTTTTGTGGTCAGGTCTATAGTGACTGTGGTGAAGAGATAGGGCATTAGAATCTGATGGGTCCCAGTCTTGATGCCACTGCTTATAAGCTGTCAACCTGAGGCATGTTAGCATCTCAGAGCTCTGGTTTCTTTCATTCGTGAGTGAAAACAATAATTTGCATCTCCTTGAATATTCATCTCTTTGGATTTTTGGGAATGCTTCGCACACTTCCTTACTATGTAGTATGTACTAACCTCAGTCAACTTTTCTAGCAACCCTCCCCACCCCTGTGTATATGCACTAGGTTTTTGTTTCCCAGCTACTTGTCATGTATGGAACTATTCTGTTTTTTGTTTCTTTGTTTCTTTGTTTTTGTTTTTTGAGTTGGAGTCTCACTCTGTTATCCAGGCTGGAGTGCAGTGGCACAATCACGGCTTGCCTCAACCTCCTGGGCTCAGGCGATCCTTCTGCTTCAGTCTCCTGAGTAACTGGTACTACAGATGCACGTCACCATGCCTGGCTAATTTTTTTTTTTTTTGTAGCGATGAAGTCTTGCGATGTTGCCCAGGCTGGTCTCGTATTCCTGGGTTCAAGCAATCCTTCCACCTCAGCCTCCCGAGGTGTTGGGATTACAGGCATGAGCCACTGCACCTGGCCAGTATGGAACTATTCAGATTGTATAAAGTTTTGAAAGCACTGATTCTGAATAGCCAAAATTTTCTCTTGTTTTCTTTGATTGGAGTCTACAGGGAGGCATATTCACCTCTAATGGATATTTATATATATTTTGAAGTTTATTTTTCTCTCCCTTCTGTGACTTGATATATTTAAGCCCCAGGGTAACAGATTGAAGTTTTTGAAAGCTTCAAGTGCTACCGAGCGACATGTTGAGGTGTAATCTGATTGGATTTGTGCAGTGCAGTCCACTTAAGCAACAGCCCCAGCCACAGATAATAGCATATTGGTGTAGAATGAACCATAAAAACCTCAGTTCTTGACATGCATTGGCGGCAGTACACAAAAGGCAACACAAAACACAGACATATCCTGGCAAAGATAAGTGTGGGAAGAGGAACTATCTTATCCTCAAAACAATTGAGAAATGTGTGAGAGTAAAAGCAGGAAACGGGTCAGAATCTCAGAGCCTGCTCTGAAGAGCAGGAGGCTCCAGGAAGCCCTAAGGGTAGACAGTAGCAATAGTGACTGTGAGGAGACTCTGATCTTCCTTAAGGAGAGGCTGGGCAGCTTCAGCAGGGTATGCCCTTTGATAAACATCAGGATGGGGTGTATTTTCATAAGATCTCTGTGTTTGTTTGGTGCTTTGAAAGAACTGGAACTGCTCTCATTGCCTAGATAGGTCCTTTGACATTTCATCTTCACTTCTCTGTGCTGGCTAGTTAGGTTCTGGATGGGCCAAGCCTTGGCCTATGCAATGCAGCTCCACCCTTGGATCGGAGTCGTTCCCCTGGTTCAGTGGATGTGCATGTCCTAGAGACAAGAACGAGATTTCATTGCCAGTTACTCTTAAATGAGTAGAAATGTTTTCATCCCTCATCAGTGACACCCTTCTTGAATGATAGTAGCTTGTGGTCTCTCAGGTCACCAGGTGGCAGCCATTCCTCTGATTCCCCAGGAGCTCCAGGAACAGAGGCTGAGTTCTTATTCAGAAGCCACAAGTGACAGAATCATTTAGAACTCTGATATCTCCAGATTTCTGCTGTACTACACTTGTTTTTTTATATCCAGAACCAGTAAGCGCTCCCAATATCGTTGATCCATGCATCAAAAGTATAGTAAGTCAGATCTATATTTTTCTTTCAAGAAGCCAACAATCTAGTAGAGGAGATAAGAAAAATGATCAAAATGTATGAAATGCAAGGTAGAAAGTATTAAGTGCTTTGAGAAGAACAGCTGCAGTGAGATGGGTATTCAGGAGAGATATTCAAGGAAGATGTCTTGGAGAAGGCCATATTGTATCTGAGTCTTCAAAGACTCACTGAGAGGCAGAGAGAGGTGAGCCTGAGAGGGGAGAAGACACTCCAGATATAGGATGCTACGTGGTTTTTGTCCTAGAGGCTGCAGATAAGAGGCTGGATGTGGGAAGCAGTTGACTGGCTATTGCAAACCATTTGTACAGGAAATGAGGAGGGCTTAACCCAGGGAAGTGAGGGGAAGGATCTGAGATGTTACAGAACTCACTTTTTAGTTGGGAGTGACAAAGACCAGAGAAAAGTGAAAGTTGCCGCCAAGCTTCTGAACTTGGGTACTGAGGGGGGCAGGTGGCGCTGGTCATAAGAATAATGAAGGAGGAAGAGGAAAGGAAGGAACATACTAAATTCAATTAAAACTGCAATCCTAGTCGGGCTCGGTGGCTCAGCCCATAATCCCGCGCCTTTGGGAGGCTGAGGTGAGTGGATTGCCTGAGCCCGCGGGTTCGAGACCAGCCTTGGCAGTGAGACCTCATCTCTACAATAAATAAAAAAATCAGCTGGGTGTGGTAGCGCATGCCTATAATTCCGGCTACTCGGAAGGCTAAGGCGGAAGGATCGCCGGAGCCCAGCAGGTCGAGACTGCGGTGGCCGGGAGCGGCCACTGCACTCCAGTCTGGGCGACAGAGTGAGACTCCAACTCAAAAACAAAACAAAACAAAACAAAAAACCCCTGCAATCCTGTTAAGCCTGAGGTGCCCACAAGACTTCCAGATGGATGTGTCTAGCAGGTTATTGAATGGGTGTTAGTGTAGTTTTGAACTCAGACAGAGGTCGGGGGTAAAGGTTTGGGAGTCATTTACATAGAATTGATAGTTGGAAAAAAAGTAGACAAGATTGCCAAAAAAGAATAAAGAATGCAAAGCTGCATTCTTAGGGGCCATCATAGCTTTTGGAAGAGGGTGAGAAAACCCAGAGAAGATTATTGCAGAAAAAGTGGCTTGAAGGAAAACAGGAGAGTGTTATCTTTGCATTACAAGGCAGAAGAGAATCTCGAAGAGATAGGCAGGGAGGATCAAAGAGGGGCAAAGAAAATTGAAGACTGGCAAAATCCATGAGATGTGGTGATTCAGAGGTCATGATGATCTTGCAAGGGTCTATCTTAGTAGAGTAGGAACATAGTCATACAGCAAGGGATTAAGGAGTGAATGGGTAGTCATGAAGTAGAGGCAGTGAACAGAAATCTTGCCTTCAAAAAGTTTGGTGGTAAAGTTTGGGGGTAACCAAGATTTAAGAAAACGGAAAAGAAAAACAAAATGGAAGAAAGAAAGACAACAGGTAGAGTGACGACTGGGAATAAGCTGGCAGGAAACAGTTCGTTCTCTTTGAAGTGACCCTGGGCAGGGAGCTTGGGCAACGCAGGTCCCCCAGTCTCCCTGGCCAAGTGAGGAGTGAGGGCACTGCAGGTGAGGGTGAGTCTTGAGCTGGAGGAGAACTGAGAAGGTCTAGGAGGAGAAGCTGAAGGAAAAGGAATGTGGAGACTTTGGCAAGACACACTTGGCTTCAGGTAATGTGATTTGCATTGGAACTTGTTGCCCCAGTTTTGTGACCTTCCTCATGAACCCTTAGCAGTTAAGGAGGAGAAAATGTGAATATTGTGCTCTGCTCAGATGAACAAACGAGAGAGAAAGAAAATGGGCAAAGTCATCCTGAGTACCAGGGTTGTGGATGAAGTCTTTGATCGCACTCAGGGATCCAGGGGTTATGAAAGAAGCAAGGCCAAGAAGTCAGCACATCCTCCATGAAACAACAGCACATAAAGACAACAGACCATTGCACAGAAATGAAATGAAATGAAATGGGAAAAACAGACATATCCCCTCAAAGCAATGAAAATTATGTCAGTTTCCCTTTTCTCCCTTAAATTCAATCAAATGTTAAGAAGCCAAGACAGATGAATCCAAGGGAATGATGGCCTCTGAGAAGTGCAGAGGGAGAGGAAAGAATGGGCTAATCAGGTGAGTGGTATGAGGGAGGAGAGAGTGACAGGGACAGGTGAGATGGCTGAGCATCTGGGGATGGGACTGGAGGAGAGATGCCTCTTGACCAAGGTGTTGAATCTTCACCTCCCCTTTTCATGCTTCCTCTTTCTAGGAGCTCTTACAGGCAAAACAGGATCTTCAAGATCTGCTCATCGCCAAAGAAGAGCAAGAAGACCTCTTGAGAAAGCGGGAACGTGAACTCACTGCCCTGAAGGGGGCCCTGAAAGAAGAGGTTTCCAGCCATGACCAGGAGATGGACAAACTGAAGGAGCAATATGACGCTGAGCTGCAGTCCCTGAGGGAGAGTGTGGAGGAAGCAACCAAGGTGAGGATATTAGGATGTGTCAGGAGGATCTGGCTTGGAAACAGATGAAGAGGAAGACCACCTCTTCCACACCAGTCTTCCTTCCTTGTAATTACAGAGGGAAGCTCAGTTTCATCAAATCATGGAAATAGAACTTGTTAAAAAAAGAAGAAGCTCAGTGATTCTATAAACTTAACCATTGTTGAGGACATTGATTAAATCCTATTGCAGGAAGGGAGAGTTAGAAGCCCTTGAATTAACTCTTGAAGCTCTGCAGCCCCTTGCAGAGTGGAGGGCTGGACTCTGCTAGGAGTTCCTCAGGGTCGGAGGCCTGGGGCATTGTGTGACTTTGCTAATGGACAGAATTAGCAGACAGGACCCAGATTTCTGGAATCCTTCACCCCTGCCCTAGTCTGTTCCTTTTGATTTTGTGCAGCCTTTTGTTAGACAGTTCAGGTTCTTTTCTCAGCAAAACTACAAGAGGGTTAATTGGCTGCATTGTACAAACTCTTCCAAGATAATTTTTCTCCTAATTGAATTCTTGGCTCCTACAAACAGATTTGAAATTATGTTGAAGTCTTTTGGGGCGGGCCTCATGTTGACTGTTGAAGAAGAGAAAAACAGTATTTTGAAGGGGAAAATGCTTTAAAATGTCATGCCATCTTTAGGGAAAATGGGGAATTACAGAGTATAAAATTTTCAGAGTCTCTGCAATATATAGGTTAAAAATGATGAAGAAAGGACTCTTGATATTGTTTGTTTATTCTGTGATGATTACAGTGACAGCTCACAGCCAGTAGCAGCTCTCTCCAAGCCCCATGGTGATTCACTGATTTTCAATTATGGTGTGGTAATTGCAAATGACAAGAAGTGAAAGATGGGTTTGTTTGTTAGAACAATAAAAAGTCTGGGAAATAGTCTGTTTGGGGTTATAACTTGGAGACAGTTGAAAAAAGCTTTGCCTATCTTGGTTTTTTTTTTTTTTGTTTTTTTTTTGTCTTTTTTTGTTTTAGATCTGATTGAATTTGAAAGAGAAAAGTGAAGTTGATTTGATTGTCATTGCTTTGAGGGAGCATGTCTGTTTCTGGCATCTCATTTCATTTCTCTGTAACAGCCTAGTGTCCTTGCTATTGACCTTTCTGTGCTGTTGCTTCATCAGGTCCATGCCAAAAGGCAACTGAGTAAAGTGATTCTCTTTGGACTCGTCATTTTAAAATAACCCTTAGACCTTGCCTCAAAGCCTGAGATCATGTGATGTGCTCTGGGTGGCTCACTTAATGGTAGCTGAGGACAGTGTTTGGGCATATGTTTGTAGTGATTTGAGTATAAGGAAAATCAAACTTGTGCCAGTTGTGGGATGGAGGATATTTCATTGGAAGCTTCTAAATTCTCTATTGTCACAGATATGTAAGTGGGAAAATGAGGGAGGTGAAGAGGATATCTTTGTTGTATGGAATTGAGATCATTAGTGGAGACTTAGGTTACTGCATTTTGACCCTTTCGAAGGTCTGCAATGTATGTTACCTCACAAGTTTTTCACTATGCCAATTTAAGAAAGATAACTTCATTGATCCACCTCAGCCTCTGAAAGAAATAATAGGTGAGTTAGTCAAGACATGCATCACTGGCAGAGAACGTGGGGTTTCTGAGCTCCAAGAAGCTAACACAGAGGGGTTCACCTTAGTACCCATTGGGTTGTGGGTCAACAAGGGCTCTTCACTCCATTTCACATTCTACACTGCTGCTAGCATATTTCCCTAAAAAACCCACATCTGGTCATGTCAGTCTCGGCTTAAATAACTTGCTTGGTTTCCTGTTGCCCCAGACTTAAGTTCAAAACTGTTAGTATGGCAAGCCATAGAAGTTCTTGCCCAATCCCATCTTCAGAAAATGCCATATCTTGTAGCCCTCCACCTCTTTGCACCTGTAGAATGACTTGTTCCACTTTACCACCCGACCATCTTCTCCTCCTACAAGACCCTCCTGAAATGTCTTTGACCCCATGGGGACTCTCCTCAGCATAGTGAGTTGCCTTCCTTAGGGTTTCAGTTGAACCCTGGCCATTTCCTCTGACAAGAAGTGAAAGATGGGTTTATTTGTTATGACAATACAAAGTCTGGGAAATTGTTTGGTGTTATTATAACTTGGAGACAGTTGAAAATAACCTCTTGTTGATTTGCCTGTCTTGACTTTTTGGTTTTTTTGTTTGTTTTTGAGATTTGATTGAATTTGAGAGAGAAAAGTGAAACTAATTTAATTTTTATTGCTTTGAGGGGACATGTTCCTCTACTGTAGTCTGTATCATATCCTATTATAATTTATCATCATATCTTCCTTCTCCATTAGACTCTGTGATTCTTAAGCAGAAGGGGCATTTTTATTTCTTTTCTTAGAGTGAAAATGATAAACTCAAGTACCTCTGGGACCAGACAGTGAACATAAATGAAGGAAGTATTGAGTGTGTTGTTCGGGTTACAGTAGAGTCTGGTGGGGACTGTGGCAAACCAGAGAGTGTGTCCTTTGCTATAGAGGTCAGCGGCTTCTCTGCTCCACCTGACAGTTGTCAATGCTGTGTCCATGTTGCTAGATCTTTCAGTTCTTCATGAGAAACCAGATATTTGGATGTTTCTGGGAGACCATCCAACTTTTAAGCATATCTTCAAATGTAAAAAAAAAAAATCACACAGACCAAACATAATCCAGATACAGGTCAACAGTCTGTGCTCTTAGTCCCATGAGCTCAGCACAGTACCTGGTACACAGTCGTATCTGTGCAGTGTCTGGTGAGTGAAAGTTAGTTAAGGACAAATACCCCGCCTGACGCGGTTTTGAGTCCTTGCCATGTGATTCCTGTTGGATTTCTTCAGTGGTGGTATGGGAGGTCTTATAGGGAACTCTGAAATTGCTCCATGGATTTCTGTACCTTGCTTTTGCGTTTCCCTGCAGTTTCCCAAAAGAGGATTATGACTGTATTTTTACGCCTTGTTAACTTTTGCTTCTGTAGCTCTGCTGAACAAATGTGATAGAATCATAATTTATAGGGAAAAAAGTGTGTCAACTTCGTAGATGAATGCTTTTTTGTTACATTATTTAGGGGTTGGTATCATAGAATAGAGTATTAAGGTTATTCTAGTAAATATTTGGAGGAGAGTGAATTAAATATAATTTTTCAATCTGGTAAAGGGTGTTTCTTAAATTTGTGCACTTTCCCTGCCCAAGGGAACGACCCGTCCACCCCTGTGACTAAAAGTTGATGTTTCTTTAAGAAATTGTATTTCATTGCAAAGTTCATTTCCTTGATAGGTCTTAGAAAGCAACCCAACCTCCACACCTCAGTTTTCTTATTTTTGCCACTGCCTCAGGGCCTAAAACCCCTAATGTGGTGTTTTATCATTGTCAAATAATAAGCACTTCATCTTGGCCTGAGCTTGAGCACTCAAAGTTTTAAATTACTGGAACATTTGGTGAAAACTGTCAAGTTATATAAAGATCATTGTAGAGGTATTCCAAACAGATATCCTGTAATAGTGTTTTTATAGACCCAAACAGCCACATCTTTTAAAATATAGAATAGTTGTTCAGTGAACAAAAATTCATGAATGCTGGGGTTATGGGGAATGTCCTCACGCCACAAAATGAGTTGGACCTCATTGTCAGAGCAGTGGTGGTTTGGGTTGTCAGGTGAACCTTAAGGTTCCTTCTTAGAGAGATGGATCTTTGCAGTCTGTTAAAAAGGGGATTCTATCAAGCATCCTTTATTTTTATTTTTTATTGTTTTTGAGTCAGAGTCTCATTCTGTTGCCCAGGCTGGAGTGCAGTGGCATGCTCACGGCCACCGCACCTTCAACCTGCTGGGCTCAGGGGATCCCTCTGCCTCAGCCTCCCAAGTAGCTGGAACCACAGGTGTGTGCTGCTATACCCAGCTAATTTTTTGTTTTATTGTAGCGACAAGGTTGGCAGCCTTGCCAAGTTGCCCAGGCTGGTCTTGAACCCCTGGAATCAAACAATCTTCTTGTCTCTGTCTCCCAAAGTGCTGGGATTACAGGCATGAGCCACCATGCCTGGCCTATCAAGCATTCTTTTAAAGGACTAAGTACTTGGGCACCTTATTTCATACAGTACTTTTTTCTCTGTTACTTGTCCATTTGCAAACCTTTTCTAGTTTTGAAAAGGAAATGTCCTCTTCTTCCTTGGGCTTTCAGCTGTGGCTGGAACCCATTAGAGGAAATGGATGCTCAGTGGGGATGTGAGTGACTGCCAACTGGGAGGAAGATGAAGCTTGTCCACAGCTGTTTGCTTCTTTTTAAAAAAAACTTCACCCTTTCTATCTTCAACTCCTGTGCAAAAGAGAAATATAGACAGTATTGTTTCTTAAGGTTTCTCAGAAAGTAGCTCACATTCCAGCTTCTCCGGGAACTTCCTTGGTTGCTTCTTGGACCTTACGGTTTCTAAAGACCTGATATTGTTGGAATTGTTGTTCTCTATCATGTCTTTCCTACCACACTAGGGATTGTCATCATTTTCCATTTGGAATCCCCATTGTGCTTGGTACTTACAGATGTTTAGGAAATCTTGGTGGGACTGTTTTGGCTTCTCATTTATGAGTTAAAGTTACTTCTTGGTTGACTGAGACAGAAGGTTCACTTGAGCCCAGGAGTTCGAGACCAGCATGGGCAACATAGTGAGACCCTGTCTCTACAAAAATAAAATTAAAAAATTTCTCATGAAAGTGAACAAATCTTATCCACTAGGAACAATATCATAATGTTAAAGTTGATCTTGGAAGGACTAATTTTACATGTCAGAGCTATAAGCATTTTGATGCTGATTTAAAAAGCGATTTTCACTTTTTTGTGCCAGGTAATATGATTTTGGGGCCATTAGGCACTTTCAGAGTGCCCAATGTACAGCTTTGATGCAACAGACATCTCCTAAGTGAATGGATGAGGGAGAAGAGGAGGGAGGATGAAGACGTGGATTATTCTTGCCAGCCTTCTCTTCTCTGTTACATCATCTTTTAATACAGCACTTAGAAATGGATTTACTAAAAAAAAAAAAAAAAAAAAAAAAAAAGAAAGAAATGGATTTACTGAGCAATTGCCAAGTACAGCGTGTTGTGCAGAGTTCTATGAGGACGATACAGATAAATCAGATACAATCTACCCTTCTAGGAGACTGAAAGGGGAAAGAACTCTTAAGCTGATTACAGAAAATAGCAAATACCCCAAGTGAGGTGGAGATAAAGTGCTATTGAAGACCCTATAGGAGACCCAATGACTGTGCTCTGAAGTAGGGCTGGTGGCAATCAGGAAAGATGTCATGGAGGGGGTAATATTTGAGTTGGACTTTGACTGGTATTTGGGCCTGGGGACTGAGAACATTTTGGGGACTAGGTACAGCATGAGCAACACTTTGTTGGTGGGAAAGCAAGATGTCTGGTCAGGGCCTTGTACTTTGAAGTTAAGGTGGCTACAGATTAAATGAGACCTAATAGGCAGGGGCCCAGGTCCAGTGTATGGACAGTGCTTGGATTGCGATTCAAACAAACCATCAGTAAAAAGCAAAAGCATCTGAAATTATTGGGACTATTTATATTATATTCTTTATAATTCTTTATATTAATGACATTAAGAAATTATCCAAACAATTTTTAAGAAGTGATAATAGTGCTATATTGTTTTTAAGAGTCTGTGTTTTTCTTTCTTTCTTTGTTTTTTGTTTTTGTTTTGAGACAGTATCTCACTCTGTGGCCTAGGCTGGAGTGCAATGGTATGGTCATAGCTCACTTCAACCTCGAACTCCTAGGCTCAAGCAATTCTCTCACCTCAGCCTCCCAAGTAGCTGGGACTACAGACATGTGCCATCACACCTGGTTAGCATTTTATTTTTTGGAGAGATAGGATCTCACTATGTTGCCCAGGCTGGTCTTAAACTCCTAGATTCAAAGGATCCTCCTTGCTTGGCCTCTCAAAGTACTAAGATTTCAGACATGAGCCACCGTGCCTAGCAGAGTCTTTGTCTTTTAAAGAAATATACTGAAGTATTTATGGGTGAAATAACAAGCTGTATAGAATTTGCTTTAAAATAACCCATTTTGTGGGGGAAGTAAGTGGGGGGGTGGATGAAACAAGATCAGCCATGTATTGATAAGTGTTAAAGCGGGGTGATGGGTGTGTAA
This sequence comes from Carlito syrichta, assembly GCF_000164805.1. Classification (NCBI taxonomy): domain Eukaryota; kingdom Metazoa; phylum Chordata; class Mammalia; order Primates; family Tarsiidae; genus Carlito; species Carlito syrichta. The sequence continues at coordinate 14,283 of NW_007247401.1, forward strand.
GAGTTCATTACACTATCCTCTCTGCTTTTGTAACTGCTGGAAGTCTTCTATAATAAAAAGTTCCATGTGTGTTTTAAAGAACAACACAAAAGAGTTAAGATAGGGGTGAGATTGTGGAAACTGATTTTAGGGGGTAGTCAGTGAGGGAACCGTGGATTTTTTTTTATTAGGGATCTAACAAGTACACTACTTTTTGGTGGTGTGACCTGGAAGTAGGAGAGTCTGGAGGTTGGAGAGTGGTTAGAAGTAAAGAGTGAGGAGGAATGAACTGAAGGTGGGTTGAGTAGGATGAGGGAGAAGGAAGAGGCAGGGGTAATTTTGAGAGGTGTTACCTCAGAGTGCCTGGAGGGAAGCCTTGCTGGGAACGGTAAAGTTAATGAGTTCATCATGAGATCCCTGGAGGCCTTGGTGTGGGCACAGTTAGTGAGAAGCAGGGCTGCTCTGTCTATCCGGGAGTCATTGTGGGGAGCGGTGAGCCAGTCCCCAAGAGTGAAGAGTCACTTTGAAGGGGGTAAGCGGTATGACAGAAAGAAGAGACAAGGGCTGAGGACACAAACATGGAGACCTGAAGAGAAGCAGCCAAATCCGGTGACAGGAAAGCAAGGGGAAGAGTGCTTCATTTGGCTTAATTAACGAGGCATTTGAGGAAGTTCTAAAAGCAGCCTATTTTTGCATTATATATTTATATACTGAGTCTCTGTACTTTTACTTTGCTCCTTATATTGTATTTTCTTTTTCCTCCCGCTTCCTTTCTATAGCCCTTATAGGAGTTTTATTCAAATTCAGTCAAGTTGAAACTCTTCCCCATTCTGACACCATCCTCCAATTTTGGCTGTATGTCTGTTTTTCACTCAACAATTTAGAAATGGCAGTTTATCTTATAGAAGTGAATATGTACTTCAGGGCTCCTTCCCCACATCACTTGTCCCTTCCCTTTTTCCTACCAATTTCCAAACAGGGTTTTTCAAAGCTTAAGGTCAGCAGAGGGTCAGATGGTAAAACCAGTGCTAATCTCAGGATCAGTGGAACTGCCTCCCTTAAGGCATGGCTAATTCAGTGTAAAATCTCATTTCTGTCTTCTCCAAGGGAGCCAGGTTAGCCAGGAAAACTGTCAAAATTCCTCATTTCCTTAGCATTTTAACTTCAGATAATCAACTTACCCTGAATGACAGCTACTGAGAGTTGAAGTGGTGGAGTTTGCAATCAGGTGCCCAGGAAAAGGAAAATATCTCTCTTCCACAGACTCCAGTGTGCCTAGAATGACATGGAACTGTCCACAGGCGAAAGTCAAATGGGTAAGATTCAAAGTTTAAAAAAAAATCTTTTTCATTTATTTCCTTCTCTCTCTTTTTTCCCCACCAGAAATGGCTCTTTCAGTATCAATAACTTGTCTGCATTCTGTATTGATAAAAAAAATACATAAATAAGCAGTGTCCTGGGATGTCATTGTCCATTTCGAACCCTCCATTATAGCCCCAATGCCCTGTTCTGTGGCTCTGATCTCAGATACCTTATGAGTTCTGAGGGTCGATGCCTGTCATGGAAAAACTCCTGAGTGACAGACAAGTCTCGAAGGGAGGCCTCCGTGAGCAGTAAAAAGAGCATCCCTGGGAATCACTCCTGGTATTCTAACCGAGCTGCCAGAGTCACTTGCTTTGGGTTGCACAAGACAGAGAAAGTAAGAGAGTCCCAGGTGTGTCTATTCATTTGTCATCAAATACCTGAGTGTTTTGCTGGCGCAGTGCTAGTCGCCAAGAATACAAAGGCAGGCAGCTTCGAGGATCTTTTATGGTCTTGTGAGCAGAAAGATGTGGAAATAAAGTGACAACAAAGTTACAGGTGCTGGTTTTTGTTTTGTTTTGTTTTGTTTTTGAGTCAGGTTCTTAATCTGTTGCCCAGGCTGGAGTACACTGGCATGATCATGACAATCACGGCTCACAGCCGTCTTGACCTCCTGGGCTCAGGTGATCCTTCCCCCACAGGTGCTATGGTTGAGGTATGTGCAGGGTAGATCAGGGCAAGTTGGTGATCAGGCCTTAGGTGACAAAATTCAGGAGAGACATGGCATATCAGTTCTGTGATTTGAAGCTGTAAGTGCCTTTTGTGTACCAAATACTTAAGAATTAGAAATGAAAAAGGACTCTCCTTTTTCAAGAATCTCTTCAAGCTGGGCTCAGTGGCTCAGCCTGTAGTCCCGCGCCTTTGGGAGGCTGAGGTAAGTGGATTACCTGAGACCGCGGGTTCGAGACCCGCCTGGGCAGCGAGACCTCATCTCTACAATAAATCAAAAAATCAGCCGGGCGTGGTAGCGCATGCCTGTAATTCCTGCTACTCGGAAGGCTGAGGTGGAAGCATCGCTGGAGCCCAGCAGGTCGAGGCTCTGGTG
>NW_007247401.1:16688-57781 GCF_000164805.1 Carlito syrichta
AAAAAAAAAGAATCTCTTCAAGAGTTCCGGGACTTGAACCTGCTGATATTGTACCCAATTCCTTTTAGTAAAACTCAGAGTTAACACTTAGAATTGATAGAAAGTTTAAATGGTCTAACTGCAAGATAAAGAAAGAACATTGACCTGGCAAATGAGTTAAAATATATGTCACTTATTTTTTAAAAATCAATTAAATCCTGGTTACAGTTAATATTTCCAGAGGATGAGAGTGCATATTTATGAGAAAGCCCTCCACCTTTACTGGCTAGGATGACAGAGTAAAGGACCTTTTCCAGGAGAATTTTAGGACTTCTGGTGAGCAGATTTAGCTGCTCCTGTTTTGTGGAGAGGATTTTGGCTTTAGCCTCATGGTGCCTGAAGAAAAACTGATGAAGAATCATGTTAGGAAGATTCCCCACACAGGGAGAGGTAGGACATTGGGTAATTTTCAATGCCCCTTCCTTAAAGCTTTGTGAACACGCTTAAGCAGGCTTGCATTTTCTAGCAGTTCCAAAGAGGGAATTTCAGGATACTCATAGCACTCAGATGACCCAGAAAATCCCAGCAGATCCACATGCATTGTGAAAAGAGAGTGCTGGGACTTAATTGGGTGGAGAAGGAGGTAAAACTCAGAAGACCACAGAACAGCGTGGTCATGGAGTCATGTTGGCCATGGCTTGCCCTATGCCGGCCTCATGCTTGCAGCGGGGAGGCAGGAGAGCCCTTGCCTGCTTCTCACCTGTGATGAAGAGTGACATAGGGAATGGGCTCAAACAACACAGAGGTTTGATGTTCAGTAGTCCCCATCCATTTCTAAGCACTGACAATGGATTATTGATACAGTTTTTAGAATCTCCATTGAGTAAATAGTTCACTCATAGTTGTTGATTAATTAAGCAAATATCTGTGGAGCATTTATTTACGCCAGGCACTGTGCGGGCTTATAGGAATAAAATGAACAAAACGGATGAGACAGACATTATTCAGATAATCACATGTATAAGTCATACGTGTAGTTTTCCAGGTGTGTGTGTGTGTGTGTGTGTGTGTGTGTGTCCCTGTAGTCCCAGCTACTTGGGAGGCCAAGGGATTTGCTTGATCCCAGGAGTTTTATTCCTTTTTCATACAGCTTATCTAATGTATTTAGAGCCCATGACATCCGAGTTTTGCTTAAAGTGATCAAATAATAACGCCAATATTTTCTACCAAGTAAAAACCTATTTAATGATCTTGGCAAGTCCCACTATCCTATCCCTCTCTGTGTGAAGAGACATAAATATATAAACATAATTTGGTTGGGTAAATGTTTTAAAGTGGAGGGAGGGAAGGAAATCTTTCTTGAGAAAAATGAGAATGGAAGTCTGACTGCTGAATAGGAATTCCCTAGAATAAAAACAACAACAACAACAACTCCCCACAGAATGGTCCAAGCAGAGGAAACAGGATGTGCAAAGGGCTTGTGGCAGGAAGGGGTATGGTCTGTTCAAGATGTTTGAATGATAATCAGGCTAGGCTGTGAAGGATGATGGAAAGTCTGGTAAGAGAAGAAGTAGAGGCAGATAGGGACCAGCTCATGCAGCCTGTGTGGAGCTCCACAAGGATTCTGTTTTTTTCCCCTGAGAACAATGGAAGTTATTAAAGAGAGAGAGAGAGAGAGAGTGAGAGAGAGAGAGTTTGTGTGTGTGTCTGTAGCCCCTTAAGGTAGGCTCTCTGAGGTCTCTTCAGCATCCAGTTCTATTTTTCATGGGATTATTGCCTGTCTCTCTCTTGCTGGTTCCTATGGAGAAAGAGAAAGGGGATAGGATCATGTAGGGCCCCTTTTCTTTGCTAGGTGGTAATCACCTGAATTTGTAAAATGTGCCTGTTGAGGGTTGAGAAGGCTTGGTATATTTGTGGTGAAGGAAGGTTTGGTATATTGGTGGTGAAGGTTTGTAGGAGAAAAGTTTTCATTTGATTCTTGCCTGTTGAGGCTGTCATCATAGGTCAGTGCTGGCAATACCTTTACGCATTTATAGAAGCAGAGAAAATAACCTAGTGGGATGCTTGCCTATCTCCCCAAGTGGGATGGATGTTTTGAGACCTCTGAGCCATTCATGGGCACTGCCTAGAGTCCAGGAGTGTGAGTGAGGAGGGAGCTGTGGTCACTCACTGAGGGCCCAAAACCAGATGCATTTCCAGATGTGGATACAGTCAGATTGCAAGAACTGGGCAGTACAATGAGAGGGGCTATTTTAAATAGCCAAGGACAATCACAGCCACTATAAAATTGCAAACAGTTGAATCCTTAACATCTGAAAGGAAAAGAGCTTTAATTTCATTATTGGAAATCCGACTCAATCTGTGTTATACTTTCTCTGACCCTCTGAACTCCGCTTGATGGATATTTTTCTAAAGACTTGCCAATATCATTAAGCAGATTTTTTACTTGGTGGAAAATTTTGGCATTATTACTTGATCATGCTAAGCAGAAAATGGAACATGTTGTAAGCTCTAAATCTACTAGATAAAAAGCAGTATGGAAGCAGGAATATCTACAGTGGCAAAGTAAATCAAAGTATCAAAGGCATATATGGTAGCCAGCCTCTAAGTTGGCCCCTTCTTCTGGTCCACATCTTCTGGTATCCTTGGCTTCACTGTAGTCCGTTTCCATGTTGAGTAGGGCTGACCTGTATAACCAATAGGATGTCTTGCTGTGGGGAGACCATCTGCCATGTTGTGAGGCAACTCAAGCAGTCCGTGAAAAGGTCCATGTGGCAAGGGATTGAGTTCACCTGTCAATAACCATGCAAGTGTCCATCTTGGAAGCAGATTCTAGTCCCAGTCAAGCTTTCAGATAACAGTAGCCTTGACCCACATCCTGACTGCAACCTTATCAGAAACCTTGATCTGGTCAACTGAGTTGCTTCTAGAATCCTTACTCTCATAAACTCTGTCAGATAATGGTTGTTATTTCAGGCTGCTAAGTTTTGGAGCAATTTGTTAGGCAATGGATAACTGGTATAGCATTTTGACAAAATTCTCTCTTTTATGCCACATTGTATGATAGGCACTGACTTTTATAGAACCCACAGCATCCTGCCATGCCCTTGATGTAGTCCTTGTTATACTGGACTATACCTTTTAGGTGATAAGTCATACTACCCATCATGAAGGAGGGGTGTCTTGTCCTTTGTGTCCCTAGAGCTTTGCAGAGTGCTCAATAAGTATTTGCTATATGAATGTGCAGAGGTAAATAAAGGATACTATCATAGTTTAAGGAGAAGTCAGGGTTTCATTTGTTTGTTGTTTGACTTTTTTGTTTTGTTTTGTTTTGTTTTGCTTTGAGTTGGAGTCTCACTCTGTCACCCAGGCTGGAGTGCAGTGGCACAGTCACGGCTCACCACAACCTCGACCCCCAGGGTTCAGATGATCCTTCTACCCCAGCCTCTGGAGTAGCCTGACTTACAGAAATGCACCACTACTCCCAGCAAATTTTTAAATTTTTTCTGTAGAGATGGGGTCTTGCTATGCTGCACAGGCTGGTCTGGAACTCCTGGGTTCAAGCAATCCTATTGTCTTAGCTCCCAAATTGCTGGGATTACAGGCGTGAGCCAACATGCCTGGAAGAGATCAGGGTTTTAAATGTGGCTTTGCCATTAACTTCATAGAAGTCTCCTGGTCACTCCCTATGTTTATTTCTTCTACGGTAAAGATAGTATTTGTATTATAAAAAACAAGCCAAAATGACTACATGTATAAGTATGCTTGTATATGTATAGATTATCCCTCAGGAAGGAGATGACTAACTGATAAATAATGGTTGTTTCTGGGGCCAAGTAGGGCGATAGGGAGAGAGGAAGTCTTTAAAAAGCAGTTTATAAATTTTTCACACCTTTTGAATTTATTCAATGTACAGTTAAATGGAGGTACTGTTCTGTGCCTTTCCTTAGATACGTCAAGAAGAAGCCCTGTGTTTATTGATATATTTTTCCTTTTTGTTACTGGGGGTCTCTGCCCCTACCTTGGCCTTCACCTTCCATCTGCCACCCATATCTGTGGCTTCTCCATCCACAGCGTTTTTGTTCCATCCTCTGATCTCCTTTCCCACAGTTCCAGAATCCTCCCTGGTCTCCCAGTTCTGTACGACCTGACTTTCACCTACCTCTGCAACCCGGGTCCTCACTGTTGTCCCTGATGAGTGTAGTGTTTGCCACACTAAAGGGTTTCCCATCACCTACATAGAAAAGCATGCTCTATCACTCCTTATTTGCCATCCCTGGGCCTTTGCTTTGCAGTCCCATCCTACAACAAAGGACAATCCACACAGAGACTTGCCTGGCCCCAAACCTCAATAGTGTTGCTGTTGAGAAACGGGGATCTGTGTATATGCAAGCATGTGTGTACATATCTGTGTATATACATATATATTTCTTTTTACATAAATTACTGCTTTGTGACCTTAAGCATAGTTGATGAGCAGTAGGCTGAGTGACTGAATACTTGACCAACCACATCACTTATCTCCAGAATCCTCTCCTCTCAATAGGGGAAATAGTACTGATAGCACCTGTGTTCCAGGGTTGCACATATTCTAGCCTCAGTCTGTCTTTTTTAACTTGTGTTGTATTGAATTCTCTATGTGTTCCCTGGTGGTCTCCCTGCTTTCTTCCCTCTGTTTCCCTGCTCCTATTAGCCTATCTCACTATCCTCCTTCACCAGTCCCTGCGCTTTGGTCTCTGTCAGTTAAAATCCTTCTGGCCCTCAGAGCTGAGCTCAGATGCCTTCTCCTTCTTGTGGTCTACCAGGCAGCTTCAGTTCTTTTTCTTTGGAATCCCAGGGTCTTTTGCTCCTCATGTGGCATTTACTGTGTTTTGCTTTGTCTGTAGATGTTTATTTATTCACTCAGCACATCAAACATCATGTTAAGTCTGGGGTGTAAAGATGGACAGGTGGTCTCTGCTCTCCACCCCCCCATAGACAAGAAAGCTGGCAGTGCCAATCTGACGTGGTGAGCAAGAAGCTGACATATAGCACAGAAAGCAGAAGCACAAAAAAGAGTGACTTGGCTTAGTGCAGACAAACCAGGGTAAGCCCCTAAGAGGGAGTGAGGCTTGGGTGAGTCTTGGGGGCAGTGGAAAAGAGAGAGGTGACCTACAGGTAGGAAAGAACATTTCAGACAGAGGGAACTTCTTGAGCCAAAGTATGAATTGTACTCTTCTGAGACTCGGACACCTCTTTGGGGGAGCAATTTTTCTTTTTTATTTCTTTTATAGAGTTATTCTAGGAAGTGAATAATTTTGTTTTTGTGTATTTATTCATTCAACAAATATTTCTGAGTGCCTGTCTATTTGAGGTACTGGACTGATATAAGTGGATTTAGGCATATTGTTGGTGGTGAGCAAATTGCAGTGGAAGCCATTAGAGTAGTAGGTGGCCTCTGAAGTGATTAGATGTGGTTTAGTGAGTTTGTAGCTACAGAGTAAGTCATGTGTTTGTGGTGACCACACGTTAGGATTCTGGAAATGTGTGTAAGAACAAGTCAGAGTCAGATGCAATGGAAAAATCCTTCTGTCCCCGTCATCACTAGGGAACGGAACCTGTTTGAGCCAGCATTATTAGTTTAGCTTTATGAAAGACCAAATAAAGGGCAAGGTGTTTGTCCCACAGGGTGATTGCAGCAGTTTTTGCAGTAATGAATAAAGTAATGCTGTTTTGTCAGCAGTGAGTAGGAGTTGGGGACAGGGAGAGGCCTGTTCTTTTCCTCAGGAAATTCCAGAGTTGTGGATGGGCCTTATCCTTGGGGGACTTAAGATGAAGGAGAAAATATGGCCAAGCACACATATTTCTCCTTTTAACGCTTCTCCTTTTTTTATTTCTTTTTGTTTTATTTGTTAAATTTCTGCACATGTTTCTCAAGTGTTGGTCCAGTGGGAAGAAATACTGGCGGTCTGTGGATTTAGGGAAACTTCGAGTCCACTTACAGTTAGAAATAAAATGCTGGATGTGCTTCAAAGACTTTTCAGAACAAAGCTGGGGACAAAGAAGTCAAGCAAATGAATGACAGAACCCAGAGAAGGTGGCATTCAAGATGGCTCTAAAAGCATTCAGACAGATGTGGCATGGGAGGATGTTAAAACCTCATCTCTTCCATCCCTGATTTGTCCAAGAACCCAAAAATGTCTGCTCTGCACCAGGGAAAGTGTTGGCTGGATGACAGTGCAGGGAAGACTTAGATGCTGGCGAATTTAGTTGGAAAACACTAAGTTCTTCATGTATCTGGAACAAGAACCAAAGTATTCATAAACTTTGGAAAACAGGTGTTGTCCAGTAGAGTCCATATGGAGAAGTCTTTTGGGTCAGTTTGGTGTATAACTGCGACCCTGAACTTGAGTCCAGCATATGTCAGTTCCAAAGGAACAGTCTACTGTTTGGACCCCATATGCTTCCTCTCTGATTTACTGGGACCTCCCTGCTTGACCAACCACATCTCTCATCTCTGTAATCCTCACCTCTCAATAGGGAAAATAGTACTGATAGCTCTATGGAAGAAGCATTTTTCTTCCATGTCTCTAAGTTTGAGACCTTGTTTGAGAAGATTCTCATGGCTCCTTTGCTATGTGGTTTGGATGCCAGGCCTCTCCCCTGTCTGTTGTGCTTCCTTCTCCCAATCCTGTTGTGAACAGTTTCCCTTGAAGGGCCAACTCAATGCCATTTCCTGTAACTGTCTTAGTGACCCTTCAAGCCAGAAGCAGATGCCTGTGTTGTGTACCATGTACTTCCTGCTGCTGACCTGTAGAGAAAACATGGCTGGCAGGTGATGAACTCTGGCTGATTCAGGCCCAGTAGAGAACCAGGGTTAATGATTTATTCTGCCCTCGTGTAGCCACTGGTGTTAACCTTGGACAAAATGGTGGTAGAAGTTCATCAGAGTCCGGCCTGGCATTTTACTAACAGGATAATATGGCCCAGAAATAACTTCTTGTTTTGAGGCTGACGTTCCTGTACATCCAGCCCTGTTTGCATACAGCAGTCAGAACTGTTTGCTCATGTTGTTCATGGTGTTCATGAGACAGAGGTCACACAAGGTCAGAGGGTCTGGCTTGACATGGAGCTGCTCATCATGGTAGGAGGACAAAAGCCACAGTGATCAGGATACCTTGCAGAAGAGGCCTGGTAGGTGTTGCAAGTGAAGAGGCTCCCTTGTCCCCCATGCCCCTTTTATTTTAAATTCACAGTCCTTTTTTCTTGAGAAGTTCTGAATCTTTTACCTCTGGTGTTATCAGAAGGTTAAACTGATTAAACTTCCTAGTGTAAAGTCACAGCTACTTCTAGAAGGTGCTTTAATCGGAGGGGCTACTCTCACTGTAGACATTGCTCCTTCCCTTCCCGGAAGTGATACCAGCTCCAGGACAGTGATTGCCTGGGAGTGTGTTGTGGAAAGCTAGCTTAAAAATTCTATTTAGTTGTTGAATAGGCCCTGTCTGCTAAAGGATACATGATAGGTAGACTCTTAATTTATCTGGGAGCTTCTAAATGAATCTGTGTTGGCTGTAGTGTGATCCTTATTGATCTCTGAAGTAGGAATGTAATGTGTCCCCCGTCAAGAGACTCCAGAAGTCCCTTTGCCTCTTTGTCCTACCCACAGCCCTCCAGGAAGGTACAATGATGTGGCTGGAGGTGGTTCTGACACAGCTTTTGGGTTTCTGGTCTATTGCTTTTTTCCAGTACACTGGCCGACACCTTTTTCCAGCCAATAAGTGCATGCTTTGTACACACACATGCACTTTTGGAGGAGGCATTTGCCCCACGATGAGCATACAGAGGATGGGAATGAAAAAGAGCAAGCCAGAAAAAGGGGACGTGGCAAAGGAAGGACGGGAGCTAGAAGGGGAAAGGCTGGGGACTGACCAGTGTCCAACTATGGAAACAATCGGTGTTAGAAACAGGTGGAGGGACAAGAGCATTTTGAAGTGTGATGTTTGGAATGATGAGATCCAGTGGAGGCAGGAGGGAGGAAAGATATGCAAGGGGAGGTGAGAGGGTGAGGAGTGGTGTGGATAAAAAGCAGAAAACTGATAGCATCAAGACATGAAAGGCAGAGGTGTTTGAGCCAAAGATCTGGAGGATAAAGGGAGGACAGGTGGGTCTGAAAAGTGTGAAGGGGGACAGCAAAGGATGGAGGATAAGCCAGGAGTGATAGATTATGCCAGGTGGGATTTCTGCTCCAGGAATATTTGCCCATGGTTATCCCAAAGAGCTGTGGCAGCCGGTGTTGGTTTTATTGCAATATTAGAAATTTATGGTTACTAAATAAATGACATTTATTTATTTATTTTTGACTTCATTTTATTATATAGATGTGGAATAAAATGACTTTTAAAATAAAATGTGACATGTGAGACACTAAAAGAGGATAAGTGAATTTTTTGTCACTTGAGATTAGTAGCTTTTATGCCTCCTATTTCTAGGTCTCTCTGTCTATGGCATTGAGATTGAGTAGGAAATCAAGTATGTTTTGAATTTGACGCCTAAAAGAGTAACAAGTGTCATTTATTTGTCTATGGAAAAAAGACCATAGTCCAATAATTGTAGCAGTCTCTTTTGGTTTTTGGGCAGAAGATTGAGAGACACTATTAGAAAGACATCAAAAGAAGAATTTAAATGACCCAGATCCCATCCTTGAGAATGAAGTTAATATTCATTTAAAAAATTGTATCCTCTAGCTGAGAATGTAGACAGCCTTCTAAGGAGGAGATGAGTATGCTCTTGGCTTCCAGTGAGCTGTCTGTGAACTTGTGGTATTACTCAGTGAATCTGTGACCTTGTTGCTCTTACTAGCCGGCTTAGGGCCATCTGCCTTCCTCTTGAAGCCAACTTGCTTTCCCTACAAATCAGTCCTTAATGAACTGTGTGCTTTAAAAGCCTATTTGTATCCAGACAGTATCAGCTCAACCAGTAGTATGTCTGTTAGTTCAGTCGGTGATCCAGGAAAGATTTGAATTAAAAAAAAAAGTATAGGTTATAGTTTTAGAAAGAATTTTAAAAATATTTTATTTTGAGATAATTATAAATTCTCATGCAGTTGTAAAATAATACAGATAGATTCCATATACCCATTAACTTGTTTCCCAAAAATGTAACATATTGTAAACTATAATATAACAGTCAGGATGTTGACATTGATATAGTTAAGCTAGAGAACATTTACATAACCCCAAGGATTCCTCTTGTCATTTTGTAGCCATACCTGCTTTCTTCCCGTCCCTCCCCCCTTAACCCAACTACTAATCTGTTCTCTGATTTTTTAATTTCATCATTTCAAGCCTGATATATAGATGGAGTCATAGAATAGGTAACTTTTTGAGATTGGCTTTTTTCATTCAGCATAGTTCTTTGGAATTTCAAGCAAGCTGTTGCATGTATTGAGTAGTTATTTTGTTTTTATTTCTGAGTAGTATTCCATAGTATAGAATACTATACCGCTTGTTCAACCATTCACCACTGAAGGACATTTGAGATATTTCTAAATATTATAATAAATAAAGCTTCTATAAATAAGTTTTGTATAAATGTTTTAATTTCTCTGAGATAAGCATCAAGGAGTGCAATTGCTAGGTTGAATGGTAGTTCTGGGTCTAGTTTTTTTGTTGTTTTTTTTGAGTTGGAGTCTCACTCAGTCGCCCAGTCTGGAGTGCAGTGGCCGCTCCCGGCCACCCAGCCTCGCCTGCTGGGGTCCGGCGATCCTTCCGCCTCAGCCTTCTGAGTACCCGGAATTACAGGCATGCGCTACCACGCCCGGCTGATTTTTAGATTTATTGTAGAGATGAGGTCTCGCTGCCCAGGCAGGTCTCGAACCTGAGGGATCAGGCAATCCACTCACCTCAGCCTCCCAAAGGCGCGGGATTACAGGCTGAGCCACCGAGCCCGGCTATGTGTCTAGTTTTTAAAGATACTTCTAAACTATTTCCCAGAATGACTGTATCACTTTACATTCCCACTAGCAATGCAAGATCCAAATTCTTGCCAGCATTTAGCATTATCAGTAATTTTTCTTTAGTCATTGTGATATATTATTGTGGTTTTAGTATGCAGGCTAATAATGTTGAACATCTTTTCATGTGCTCATTTACTATGTATATCTTCTTCAGTGAAACGTCTTCATGTCTTTTGCCCATTTCCTAATTGGTTTGTTTGGGGTTTTTTGCTACTGAGTTTTGAAAATTATTTGCGTATTCTAGATATGAGCACTTTGTCAAATATATGATTAGTAAATATCCCAGTTGGTAGTTGTCTTTTTATCCTTTTAACAAGGTCTTTTGAAGAGCAAAAGTTTTTATTTTGATGAAGTTCAATTTATGATTTTTCCCTGCTATGGATTGTGTTTTTGTGTAAAGTGTAAGAGCTTTTTGCCTTTAGATCTCTCTCTTTTTTTTTTCCCTGAAGTTTGGTAGTTCTACATTTTACTTTTAAGTTCAAGATCCCTTTTGAGTTAAATTTTGTATAACATGGAAATTTAGGTAGCTGTTCATTTAGTTTGCTTATGAGCATTCAATTGCTCCAGCACCATTTGTTGAAAAGGCTATTTTTCCTACATTGAATTGCTTTGGAACCTTTGTCAAAAAATGGTTTGGGCATATTTGTGTTGATTTATTTCTGTGTTCTCTGTTCTGTTTCATTGATCTGTGTGTCTGTCTCTCTGCCAATATCACATAGTCTTGATTACTGTGGCTATATACTGTTTTGGAATCCAATAGACTGGGTACTCTAAGTTTATTCTTTTCAAAATTATTTTGGCTATTTTAGTTACTTTATCTTCTCATATAAATGTTAGAATAATCTTGTCTGGATCTGTAAAACTTAACCAAGATTTTGATAAGAATTGTGTTAAACCTACATATCATGGAGAGAACCAAAATCTTTACTATGTTGAGGCTTCCAATCCATGAACATGGTATGTTTCCCCATTTATTTAAATCTGCTATGATTTCCATCACTTGTTTCATCATCTGATTTTGTATTTTTAAACATGCATGGCTTATATGTTTTGTTAAATTTACACTTGTGTTTAATTTTTTTTGAGTGATTGTAAATGGTGTATTTTTACATTTCATTATCCTTGTATTCATTGCCAATATATAGAGGTGCAATTTTATGTTTTATTTATGTTTATTTTGTATAGAGACCTTTATTTACCTTGCTGAACTCACTAATTAGTTATAAAAAGTTTTTAATTTTTTGTTTTTGATAGATTCCTTAGAATTTTCTGCATAGACAGTCATGTCCTCTGCAGAAAGGGGCTGTTTTATTTCTTCTTTTCTGATCTGTATGCCTTTTACCTCTTATTTCATACTTCACTGCACAGGTTAGAACTTCCAGTACTATGCTGAATCAGAGTTGTGAGAGCAGATATATCCTTGCCTTATTCCCAATATTAGAGGGAAAGCATTCAGTTTCTTGTTACACATAGTGCCAGTTGTAAATCTTCTGTGGATTGGATGCTCTTTATCAAGTTGAGAATGTTCCCTTCTATTCATAGTTTTATGGGAGTTTTTATTTTTAAAATTATGAGCAGGTTTTGAATTTTGTCAAGTGTTTTCTCTGCATCTATTGATATGATCATATAATTCTTTCCCCCTGATTTTGAGCCAGCCTAGCATCCCTGGAATGAAATTCATTTGGTCTTACTGTATAATTATATTGCATATTGCTAAATTCTGTTTGCTAATTGTTGTTAAGGATTTTGGTATCTATATTCATGAGATATATTGATATGAAGTTTTTTTTTTCTTTTTTGGGGGGAGTATGGTCTATCTGATTTTGGTATCAGAATAATACTGGCATCATTAAATGTATTGAGAAATAATTATTCTCTTCTATTTTCTGGAAGAGATTGTGTAGAACTTATGTTTATTCTTTTTTAAATGCTTGATACAGTTTTTCAGTGGGACCATTTAGACCTGGAAATTTCTTTTTTGGGGAGTTTTAAGATGTGAATTAAATTTACTAAACAGCTATGGGGCTATTAAAATTATCTATTTCATATTGTATAAATTGTGGTAGTATGTGGTTTTTGAGGAATTGCTCCATTTTATCTAAGTTGCCAAATTTATGTGTGTGGAGTTGTACTGTTCCATTATACGTCAAATCATCCTTTTGATGTTTGCAGGGTCTGTAGTGGTATATCCTGTTTCATTCCTGATATTGGGAATTTGTAGTTTATCGGTTTTTTTTTTTTTCTGTCTTGCCAGAATTTTGTCAATCTTATTGATCTTTTAGAAGATTTGTTTCATTGATTTTTTTCTATTGTTTTTGTGTTTCCAACTTTATCAACTTCTGCTCTTTACTATTTCCTTCTTTCTGCTTGTTTTGTGTTTATATTCTTTCTTTTCCAGATTCTTGAGGTGGCAGCTTAGATTATTGAATTCAGACTTTTCTTCTTTCCTAATATAAACATTTAGTGTAGATGTTTTATTTTAATTTTCATTCAGATCTGTATGCTTAAAAAATTTTTCCTTGAGTTTTGCTTTTTGATTGTGGATTACTTAAAAGTGTGTTGTTTACTTTCTAAGTGTTTGGGTTTTTTTCTGTTATTATTCTGTATGATTCATTCATTTTACATTTGTTGAGGTTTGTTCTATGGCTCATAAAAGACATAGTTTATCTTGTTTTATAAACCCTGGGTTTTTCATAAGATTGTATATTTTGCTAGAAACTGATTTTTAAAATAGTAAATACAGATCAACCTCAGTGATAAAAATAAGTGATTTTTTTCCCCTTTTGGCAATAGATACATTGTTGCTAGTTTGACAGGTTGTCTTTAACCACTGCCAGCCTTAATCATATAAAAGATGAGAATACATACTTTTTATTGATTTACAAATTCAGTTATATTTGCATGTTTAAAGTAAGTGGTTGAGGATATGTAATGTGTCATATTATTTGCCACTGATAGTTTTTTCCCATTCAAATAGTAATTCTATCGAATTTTTATGTTTTATAGTTACTTAGTAAAAAAGAAATGATAGAAAAGGCTTGTTTTCAATTAAATTGAACAATGCATAAGAGTATAAGGGACAAAAAATATTTTCGGTCAGACTGTTGACAACACATATTTTTCCTCCCTCACAATGTTTTTGGAGGATCTTTTTAGGCACCCATGTATAAAATGTCCCCATACTCTTTAATGGCGCAGCAACCCATTTGCACAATGGTTTTAGAGGAGTTTAGCCACCTGCCATCTTTTCTAGTGCCCCTGACTCATTTCTGAAAGTCTAGCATTCACCTTCTAGAGAAATCAAAGGGTTTGCCAAGGTAAGTCAGCAGACCAGTCGGAAGGCCAGGAATTCAGGAACTCATGAGTAGCTGAGTCAGGGGACTGGAATCAGAAGTGAGGGTGAGTCAGGATCAGGGCCCTGGCTGACTCAGATGGGCTGAGGTGGTGACCTTGTTGAATCAGCTGTCTTCCTGGTGTTCCAGGGCAGGGTTAGGCTGAAGCCTGAAACTTCATCTGTCACAGGGCTCAGTTAATAGATGTGGCCAAGGAATTCGACCCAAGTCAAGCTTTCCTCACCTCTCCTGTGTTAGGTTACCTGTTAGAAAAATGTAAATCAGGCCAGATGCAGTGGCTCATGCCTGTAATCCCAGCACTTGGGAAGGTTGAGGTGAGAGAATTGCCTGAGCCCAGGAGTTTGAGACCAGCCTGGGCAACATGACGAGACCTCATCTGTACAATAAATAAGAAAATTGGCCGGGTGTGGTGGTCACACTTGTAGTCCCAGCTACTTGGAAGGCTGAGGCGGAAGGATCACCTGAGCCCAGCAGGCTGAAGCTTCCATAGCCTTGGTCGTGCACTGCATTCCAGGCTGGGCAACAGAGTGAGATGCCAACTTAAAAAAGAAAAAAAGAAAAATGTAAACCAAACTTTAGGGTCTCATGATTTTGTTTCTTTCTGTGGAAATGGGAATGATCTTCCTGCAAAGGGTTAGGGAGAAGGTAGTGGAGGGAAAGGAAGAGGGAGATGAGTAAATATCAGTGAGAAAGAGAGAAACAGGTTTGGAAAGCAAGGCAGACTTTTCAACTTTTGCTCTTCTGCAAGAGTTGAAAACTCTTATCACCAAGTCTTGTTGACACTGTCACTCAGGTAAATCTGTCCACTCTTCCTGTCTCATCCCCAGCATCTTTGCCTTTAACTTGGAGTCCCTATTCACAGCCATGGTTTGTTGGAAGGAACGAATGAGAACAGCTTGTCAAGGGTGACCTTCAGTTTTTATGCTAAGTGACTGTGTGAATATTGGAAGCATTGAGAAGGACCAGAGGAGGTCAGAGTCTTGTAGTGGTAAGTGGGATGAGCATTTTTGTTTTTTCCATATTGAGTCTGACTGTGTTGAGTCTGAGGGGCCTAGAAGACATCCAAGAGGAGGTATCTGGGCTCAAGACAGAGGTTAGGCTGGAGCTACTAATTTTGGTTGGCTCTAATAGGCAGCTTGCAATAGTTTTGAGATCCTAAGGAGGAAGTGGCTATTTGAATTCTGCCCTAGTTTTGTATTCCCATTGGGAGAGGTGTTCTAGAACTTCTTACAGATGTCATGGTAATTGTAGACCTAGCCCTACTAGCTATGCTTCTACTTTTTCTACTTCTAGTCTACTTCTTTGGTCGTGGTTTTTCTAGCCCAGTTCAACTATATGCCAACACATATAGTTGTGCACATATGCTGTGCTAAACTCGAATTGCACAGCAGCCAGAAAGACTGAGATCAGATACTCTGTTGTATGTATATATTTTGGTGGGGGGGAAGAGAGGGTGAGTGTTTGCAAGTTCATGTTATGATGAAGAATAGGAGTGCTTCTCCTTGGGAGGTGATTTTTCCAAGATGATAAGTGGGTTCCAAAGAACAAACTTTTCTTTCTTTCTTTGAGCTTGTTTAACCTTCTTAGGTTATTTTGCCTTGAGGCTACATTAATTATTTTCAGGTGTACAGAACAAAAACAAAAGCAATTAAAGAGGAGGGTTGATTTATTTTTATTTTTATGGGCAAAAATGATACTTAGTGGAAATATTTGGCTTGGACTAGCATACTAGGTTAGAATGCATTTTTTTCTTGCAAGCATTTTTAGGAATTCTTCAGAGTTGATGTTCTCTGATATTGGTTATAATATAAGCATCATTGGTTGTTACCAAATGAATATGTACTCAGATTTTCTTTTTGTTCAGGTGATTTTTATATTTTAAAAAGGTCCACATGGAAGCAGATATTTATGCAGGACTGGGGATTCAGATTGTAATTAGTTGCTCACTTTGTTGATAGTGCTGTTACCAAGAATTTTGCCTTTTTGTGCAGGTCTGTGAAATAAAGTTGCTATTCAAGTTCAAATGCTGCCAGGTAGACTAAGTGGGTAGGAAAAAAAAAGCTTTAGATAACCTTTCTCAAAAAGAGTTCCCAATATCCTACAGTCTTTGGATATAGTTTGTAGTATATAGAGTACACAGAGTTTTGTGTGGACCGATATTTTCATTTCTTTGGGATGTATGTGCAGGGACCCCCAAAATTCAGATTTTTTAAATAAAAAATTATGTATTTATTCTTGCATGTTTACACTTCTCTTACCTTCAAAGTACTCTTTGATGCAATATATCTATCTTGATGCCTTTTCCACCGCTCAAAACAGTTTTTGAACTCGTCAATTTTGATGCCTTCTGCAGTTTTTTGTTTCACCTCTTCCACATCAGCAAAACGTTTCCCTTTGAGGACTTTTTTCATCTGGGGAAACAAAAAAAAAGTCACTTTGGATGAGCTCTGGTAAATAGAGAGGGTGAGGCACAGTGGTCATGACGTTTTTTATCAAAAACTACTGAACACGCAGTGTGATGTGGGCAGGTGCACGTGTAAATCACCCATCACGAAATGGACAAATGTGTTAAAAGAATCTCCAAAAAAAATCACTGAAGCTGAACGCAGCCTCTCACAACAAGGCTAGCTGGTACACTGATGTTGATGGGTTCTTAGAACACTTACCTAGCGGGAGAAGCCTGTACTAAAGGGACTGCCCTCCAAAAGATAATTTCAGAGTTTTTTTGAGTCCCCCCCATACACCCAGAAGAAACTGGAAATGGAATCACTGGGTAATATGGTTTAACTGTTTGAGGAACTGCCAAACTGTTTTCCAAAGTGACTGTGAGGGTTCTAATTTCTCCACATCCTCCCCGACACTTGCTTTCTTATGATAGCCATCTTAGGGGATGTGAAATGGTATTTCATTGTGGTTTTGATTTGCATTTCCCCGATGGCTAATGATAGTGAGTATTTTTGCATTGGCCATTTGTTTATCTTCTTTGGACAGCTGTCTATTTCGATCCTTTGCCCATTTTAAAATTGGGTTGTCTTTTTATTACGAGTTGTAATAGTTCCTTGTATATTCTGGATACACTTCTGTTATTACATACTAATTTGCAAAAATTATCTCCCATTCTTTGCATTGTCTTTTCACGTTCTTGGTGCTGTCTTTTGAAGCAAAAAGATTAATTTTCATGATGTCCAGTTTATCAACATTTTTCTTTTGTTACTCACATCCGTTGCCACATCCAAGGTCATGAAAATTTACACTTCTTCTGTAGTCGGGTGAGAAGTGAGCAGGGCTGGTGTAAGGGCTTCTCCCAGAGGGGCTGCAAGAGAGAAGGGTTAGCCAAGTCGTCCTTGATTAGAAAGGTGATCAACACTGCTCCAGGGGACATTGGTTCCTACAGTCAAGCTGTGTTAGTTGACAGGACCATTTATGTTTTAGGACATCTAGCCATGGGCCCTTCAAGTGGACAGCTTGTGCTGGTGGTGGTCGGGGGCAGGGCGCTGATAGCAGAAGCAGCTACACAAGCTCTCATAAACATGAGTGATATTCTGAAAGCTGCAGGTTGTGACTTCACTAATGTGGCAAAAACAACTGTTTTGCTGGCTGACATAAATGACTTCAGGACTGGTCAATGTAATCTACAAACAGTATTTCAAGAGCAGTTTTACTGCTAGAGTGGCTTACTAGGTTGTTGATGAGCCCAAAGGAGGCCAAGCTGAAATTGAAGCAGTAGCTGTCCAAGAACCTCTCACAGCAACATGACTTTAAGCAGGTCCAGTGCTATTTAGTCTATAATTTTTAACATCCTAATTTGTATAATTGATGTAACATCTTCTTAACAGCTTAATTTTTACAACTGAAGAAAGTGTAAGTTTGACTAAAATATCCGAAGTCATGGAAACACCTATACACCAGAAGAGTTGAAAATGAATTGAAGGTTAGATAAGGAATCCCAGTTACTGATGTTATAGATTACATTTATGTGCACCTGTATTACTGAATGTAGGAAAGGGATACTCATTACCTAGTTACTCAAATAGAACGGAAATAACATGGAGGAAAGATGAGTTATTGCTTCTGAGAAATAATCAAGAGCACACCTTATTCAAATTAATTTAATGATATTAAATATTTAGTTTGAATGTCAGATATGTGATTCTGCTTTTTCTTGGGTAAAATTAAAGTATTTAAATTTGAATGGTAGAGGTCAAGAAAAAGAAACTAGACCAAAATTTTATATAGATAATATTTTTAATGGAAATAAAATAGGCATGCAGATTTTTTAAAAGAGTTCTCATTTAATTGGGTGTGGTGACTCATGCCTGTAATCCTAGCACTTTGGGAGGCAGAGGTGAGAGGACTGCCTGAGCCCAGGGGGTCGAGACCAGCCTGGGCAACTTGGAGAGACCTTGTCTCTACAATAAATCAAAAACTTAGCCAGGTGTAATGGCGCACACCTGTGGTTCTAGCTACTTGGAAGGCTGAGGCGGAAGGATCACCTAAGCCCAGCAGGTCGAGGCTATGATGGCCATGAACACACCACTGCACTCCAGCCCAGGCGACAAGAGTGAGACAAACACAAAAAAAGAAAAAAAAGGAATTCTCTTCTTCTAAAAGTTAATAGCTTTAGCTCTAATATTTAAGTCTGTGGCTCATTTTGAGTCCATTTTTAAATATAGTGTGAGGCAGGGGTCCATTTTATTCTTTTACATGTTGACATCAATTGTCCTGTGACCATTTGTTGAAGAGATTATCCTTGCCTCATTTAATTGTCTTAGCACTGTTCTCTTCCTCTTAAATTTTGTTTTTTTGACCTCCTACCATCCAAGTTGTTCCTCAGACTTTTGGTTTGGTACTGAGGCCTGGATATTAGAGAACTGGAGCAGCTACTCAAAAGAGACTGTTTAAACCAGAAGTGACTGAGATGCTGCTGACCACTAAGTTTGTGTTAGGTTACTGCCATTCTAGGTAGGTGAGAGATGGTGAGAGAAATTAGAGAGACTGTGAGGAAAATTAGACTGTTACTAGAAAATAAAGAGAGTACCATTTCCTTGGATGTCTGCAGTTTGCAGAAGCATATATTCAACCCTGCTTTGCCAGCAACCTTACTGATGGTAACTGGGTCATCTGGAGAAATTTAATGATGGCCACTATTTCTCTACATCGACTAGACTTTCACACGTAGGCAACAAATACTTGAAATAGTGCAAAAAAAGGAAAAGAATTTAAGCAACAGGCAGGGTGTGGTGGCTCAAACCTGTAATCCCAGCACTTTGGGAGATCGAGGTAAGGGGAATGCCTGAGCTCATGGGTTCGAGAACAGCCTGGGCAACTTGGTGAGACCTCATCTCAACAGTAAATCAAAAAATTAGCCAGGCATGGTAGTACGTACCTCTAGTTCTGGCTACTTGGAAGGCAGAGGCAAGGATCGCCTGAGCCAATCAGGTCGATGCTGGGGTAGCCGTGAGTAGGCAACGGAGTGAGACTCCAACTCATTTAAAAAAAAAAAAAGAATTTAAGCAACAAAAATCTCATACTGGTTCTGTTAACTCTGCTGTTAAAAAGCTGTGTGACCTCAGGCACACTGCTTCAACCTTGCTCTGTTCTCTCTTATGTCAAGTGAGTGTGCTAGATTTATGACCTCTGGCTTTCTCTGCCATTAAAGTTCTGTGATGTTGATGTATCTGCAGATGTTGTCAACATGGTCTGACTTTGATGTTTAGAAGCTGCCTTATAAAGACCCACTTAGTAGTGCCAGAATAAGGAAGTATCCCAAACACACACACACACACACACACACACACACACACACACTCACATGAATGAGGTATGGCTGAAGGACATGAGAGCCAAATGCAGAAGCTTCCAGTGGCCAAAGATGGAACATTTTGAGTAACAAAATACAACAGTATTGGATTATAGCCCCCAAATAAAATAAACACACATGGGTTCCTACTGACACAATAAGTAAGTAAATAAATAAATAAATAAATAAATAAATGGGGAAGAATAGACAAATCTCCCTGACAGAAGAGTTCTAAATAATTTATTTAGATATGTTGCCTCAAGTGGGTAGAGGTTAACTCCCCACTTTTTAAGTATGAGCTACATATAGAGACTTTCCTTCAGAGTGTATACAGTATGGAATGGGAGGGAAAGGGGTAGCTTCTTTTGTTTTGTCTTATTTTTTTGGTCAGTGGAGAAACCTGACAAACACGACCCCAGCTGGGTGATCAAGCTGAACATCCACTGTGATTAATTGCATTGACAGTATACACCCTTGATATGTTATGATTAAAATTGTACTTTGCCTCTGTGATTTATCCTTCAAACCCATAGCCCCAGTCTAATTGTGGGAAAAGCATCAGATAAATCTTGATTGAGGGCATTCTATAAAATACCTGGCCAGTACGCCTCAAACTGTTAAGGTCATCAAAACCAGGGAAAGTCTGAGGAACTGTAACAGCCAGGAGGAGTCTGAGGAGATAGGACGACTGCTTGTAATGTGGTATCCTGAATGGGATCAGGAACAGAAAAAGGACATTAGGTAAAAACCAAGGAAAGCGTAACTATGGACTACTTTAGTTAGTAATGGTATACCAGTATTAGTTCATTAATTATGACAAATGTGCCATGTTCATGTGAGATGCAATAATAAGAAAGCCGAGTGTGGGATATATGGGAACTTTCTATCATATTAGCAATTTTTCTGTACTGTAAAACTGTTCTAAAAATAAATTAAAGTTAAAATAAATACTCTACCTGGTGAAACATTGGAGCACTCAATTTGGTACCACTTTCGTGAAGTCATCTCTGAGCAACCTCTTTCCCGTGGCATCACTGTTTTCCCAACCAGCACCACTTGCACCTCTGTTATGCTACTGGCACTGTAGTTAACTAACTGTCTTTTCTGCCCTACAAGACTGAAGGCTCCTCCTTCATCTTTATGCACAGCCTCTGGCACTCAGGAGGCACTCGCATGTTTATTAACTGATTCAGTGAAGGAATGAGTACATGAACATATGTTTCATGAATCTACTACATGTACCACTCTTTGTTGTTATGGTCCCTGGGCTCAAAGATGCTCATGTAGTACTAAGAGTCAGAACGGTAATGGGATAATGATGCCCATTATGTGGTAAGAGAAAGAAATGCCTAGTCTGTTGACTTTAGAGAACAGCATAAAGTTCACGAGATGATGTCAGAAAAGTACTCTAAAAATGTTTATCCCAAGTGGGATTCGAATGGTACTAGTGGGACTAACTCTCCCCCTCCCCCTCCACCAGCTTCACTCCCCAACTTCAATTCCTGGTATTTCCAGGGAGGGACTCTATTTCTTCATTTAAGACTTTTGCTCTTTGAACTCCTCAGTTATGATGACTAATCTAGAGGAGTACACTTGTTTTTTCAACAAAAGTCTTGGGGTTCTCATACTCATGAAGGCAGAACCTAGAGACCTGGCACTAAGGCAGGTACCCCTTCCGGGAGAAGACTCAGGGGTCTGATTCACTCAGTGGCCCCGGAAACTGAGTTTCAAATGATGAGGTGGGCCTAACTTGATCTACTTCCTTAGAGGCATCACACGCATTTCAGAATTACACAGTGTTACCTAATAGCACAAAGATTAATTAAGGTTTTCATTTGGAGAGGAACTTTCTGTGAGCATTGGGCTTTCAACTTTGCTTATACTTTGACATAGTTTTCATAGTTGAATCTGAGAATACTCACAAAAGCATATATAATAAAATAAAAGTATATATTTATAAGAGCTCATGGAAAATGTAAATTTAAATAGAGTTAGTTCTGGGGAGATTGAGGGGAAAATAGAGCCCTGCAACATAGTCCAGTGATTTTGAAGGTTAGTTAAAATGGGGTCCTGGACTGTTGGCAGACAAAGTAAAAAAGTCAATGTGATCACCTTTATGAAAAGAAATAAAATAAGAAAATAATATTATTTCCTCAGGGGAAGTAAAGCTTCTCTTGGCTTACAATTTTGGAAGTTATGCTCAGGTTTCTTTCCTATCCTGGGGGTATGAGGAGCCCCAGGACCAGAGAGAGGAGATGCATGCTGGGATCCAGATGTGCCCACTGTCATGTGTACATGCCTCAGGTTCACATGCACTGAGAGAGAAACAGATCATTGTCCTGGAGTCTTGAACAACTCCTTGGCTATGGGCATTTTATTTCTAAATGTTACTTCCTTATTGTAAAGTATGAGATCACATCTGTCCTCCTGCACGTGGGAGAAGGGGATCATCAAACAGTCATATGTGAGTATATGAGTATTTATGATTCTGAGGTATGATTTGACATCAGGAATTCACAGGGCAAGGAAAATAAATACATTAGACCAGAGTGAATACTTTTTTTTTTTTTGAGTCACGGTCTCACTCTGTTGCCCAGGCCGGAGTGCAGTGGCATGCTCACAGCCACTATAGCCTTGACTTGCTGGGCTCAGGCGATCCTTCTGCTTCAGCATTCCAAGTAGCTGGAACTACAGGCACATGCCACCACACCAGCTAATTTTTTGATTTATTGTAGAGATGAGGTCTCACCAAGTTGCCCAGGCTGGTCTCGAACCCGTGAGCTCAGGCAGTCCTCTCACCTTGGCCTCCCAAAGTGCTGGAATTATAGGCATGAGCTACCTTGCCTGGCCAAGGGTGAATACTTTTAATAATGAGTACATGATTTCAAATTTGTAGTGAGATTAATGGTGATAAAGTTCAATCATACTGATTCTCTTATGAAAATTCTCTTTTGAAAATATTAAAATTTAGGTAAAGAGCTGAAGAAAAAGATGTTTTCCAGAAGTCAGCAAAAACTCATTCAGAATTACTCGAATCACATTCTCCTCCTTTTGACAGGGTTATCTAGGCAAGGAGATTGGGGTCACAGACAGATGATGTAGAAGGATTGTCCAGTGATGGATGATGGGACTCTTGGTCCTGTCCTGTCAACTTGTTTTTTTAATGACATAAAGACACAAGCGGCATAGTTATAAGTATGTAGGTACCCAAAGCATGCCGAGCAAACCCAAGTACGATATGGCAGACCCAAGATTCAGAATGATCTCAGTGGACAGAAACAGTGAATTAAAAAGGAACTTGATTAAGCTGAAAAGAGATAAATGACATCTGCTTCTTTTTCTTTCATTTTTAGGGATTAAGTATAGAGTGAAGGACCTGTAGCTTAGTAGGACTTTTGAATAACCATAAGCTCTACTCCCTGGCAGGAGCACAGATATCTTCATGTGCTTAAGTAAACATGCTGTCAAGTTCTAGAAGCCTCTAAAGTACCCATTGAATAGATTCAATGAGATTACATATTCTTAAATTCTGTGGTAGTCTTTTCATTTGCTGTGGTTATGATAGGTACTTGGTGACTTTCTACACTCAGAGGTATTCAGTAAATAGCAAATAGTTATTGAACTCCAATTGTATATATGACATTGTTCCGGTCACTGTAGCAAAGAAGATAAATGAGACAAGGCCCAGATGCCCAATCGACTCAGGCTTTTCCTCTAAATATGTGTGGGTGACCGATGAAGTCATGTGCCATTGTTGTAACCCATAGTTCTTAGAAGAATGAGGCAAACAATGGTTGCTCGGAGAGACATGTGAAAACACTGATGGGGGATAGAAACCTGAAAATGGCTTAA
Source organism: Carlito syrichta (assembly GCF_000164805.1). Taxonomy (NCBI): domain Eukaryota; kingdom Metazoa; phylum Chordata; class Mammalia; order Primates; family Tarsiidae; genus Carlito; species Carlito syrichta. The sequence goes on from NW_007247401.1 coordinate 39,667, forward strand.
AATAAATCTCCAAGGCAAAGAATGTAGGCTCCAAAAGCCACCATTTTCATTTGCCTGTGCTCCTGCCTTTTAAAAATGTTACATTCATAGGTTCATCTCATGACATTGTTTTCAAGGCGTAGCCATCAAATGAATATTTGTAACTGGATAGTGTGTGAGTGAGGAGGGGTTGAGAAGGATCTGTATTCTGAAATGGAGGCCAAAAAAGTTTGCTTTATTTATGATGAAAATACAAAGGCAGAATTCTTTTTCTTCTCTATTTGTCTCCAGGTCCCTGCTGTGGTTCTGTTGAAATCCAGGATGTGAAAGAGTCCACCTCTGCCACCATCCATTTTCTTTGTTCTTTCTTCCCCCTCTGCACCTGGATTCAGCATTTAACACCCTTCCCTTGTGAGTAGTTTATAATAAACTACTCATATACGATTAAGTCATTAAAAATAGAAATAGAAAAATGTAAGAGCATTAAGAGGGATGGATTTTACTTTGGGAAAGGACCCAATCTCATAACTTTCTGTTCTTTCTGTTTGGGGCTAAATGGTCCTGATGCTTCATTTAGATTAATTGCAAACTGGTGTGTATTACATTTTCCATCCCAGAACAACTGGATTATGGCTTTCTGTTCATTCCTGAACTCCAGCCACTTGCGATGGTGCACAATGTTCAGCTGGCATCCCATCCAGCAGATTTTGGCCAAGGGTGTTCCCTGGAAACTTGAGTGTCTAGGCATGAGCTCAGACACTGGCGCGTTTGCCATCCCTCTAAATGCCTCCATGTGCTTCGTGTCTAATACTAAACACAAAACCAGAAGGTAGCTTTCTCTTTACTCCTTTCTTAGGGATTTATCACCCGCTTCTCATATGACAGGAACTGTGAAGATGGTTGTCATCGCCTCTACTAGAAACTACTCGATGGCAGGTCTTTCTTTACATCTTCCTGGGGGGCTTCATAGGGTAGAGGATCAGTTTATATAACTTGGCCGTACCCTGTAGGTCCTTAATTCATAATGTTTCCTGTAGTTTCTACAGGAAGCTTTTCCTGTGAAGTCACCGAAATAGCTTGCACGTGTAACCCAGCTGTCAGCAACTTATTTGCATGATTTCATCAATGTCCTTCTTGCTTTCTTGGTTCTCTCATTTACCACCAGACCTTCCAGTTGGTGTTGGTTTAATCGGCAGCTTCCTCAGGGGTAGTAAGATGCAATGACTCTGAAACCTCTGCCCGTTCTCAGACCTGTCTTGTGGGAAGTCCTCCCTTTTATGTCAGGAGTTTCTCATGCTTTATTACCAGCTTGTTTCTTTAAAATTAAACTCCTTGTAAAACCTGCATTTCTGGTTTTATACCTGTGATGACTCTCAAAAACTGCCTTCCTTTGCCCTTTTGACCTAGGAACACCACTAAGGAAAGAAAGAAAGGATAATAATAAACATCAGCCCTAGGGACTCTGTCTGGGAAAATACAAAGGTATAGTCACTCTAATCTTTGCAGGTTTTACATATGAAAGCATTGATGAACACTTGGGGAGTTGCTTATAAACACCAAGAAAGAGCTTGAAATGAATCTCCTCATCTAGGGAGGTGTTTAATATGATTAGGATTATGACCAGCATCATTTTCTCTGATAGAGATGGACTCGAATAAAATATTCTTGTCCTGGTTCCGTTGTAACTTCAGTTAATGCCAAACGAAGGTTGAGGGAATTGGGAAGCTGTCTATTTTCACACGAAGGCATAACTTTGGAAGCACATAAAGCAACTAATTGACAAGAAAAATGAAAGCCTGTTTCCAGAGGACCTAGAATGTCTTAGCAACCCAGAAAAATGTTGTTTGTAAAAGCAGAACTGATAACCAAGAATGACTGTGAAATGGAACCTCATGAACTCTGAGATAAGAGAAATGAGTGAAAGACAGGAGGAGGGGAGTGTGTGTTTCCAGGGAAAATGTTCACATGGCTGTTCCAGAACTCAATTGGATGGACTCACAAAAGCAATTAACAAAAATAAAAACAGACCCCAAACAACTGGATTTCTTTCTCTGTAGGGCTTAAGACCAAAATATGATTACTTCCAAGAAAATCATAATTTTCAACAGAGTTATCTACCGAACAGATTGAGCGTTGTGCTTGACTGATGTTTGGGTTGATCACTGCCTTCTACTCCAGTCCAAGTCTGTTTTATAAAGGAATTATGCAGGCCCTCAAGGATAGGCTGGTGGTCTTTTAGCTAATAGTGTTAGGTGGTATATTATAGGAGGATAAAATATCTCTGGAATGAGACACTCCATTTGAATCCTGGCTGTATGATTTGAGGAGCATCACTTAACGAGTCTGAGCCTTAGTTTCCTCATCAGTAAAGTGGGCCTCCTAACAAAGCCCACCTCACAGAGCTTCGATGAGGGTGAAACAAGCTGATACATTTGAGACTTGGTAGCACAATATTTGGCACGCTGTAGCTACCAACAGATGGATGCTCTTGGGGTCAGAGAGGATGGAAGGGTGAGGGGCCAGGCACAATGGCTGCTCTGGCCCCCATGCTGAGCAGCTCTGAGGTGGGGTGGGGGCACGCAGATGTACGTTGTGTGGAAGCAGCACATCAGCAATAAGAACAGCGCGGCAGACCCCAAGAAGAGGAGGTCCTATGACCTCCAACAACCTGCAGGACCCCACATCCTACTGCATTTGGTGGTGTGAGGGTGGCTGTGAAAAGAAAAGGCCGGGGAGTGATAGTCCCAGGTGGTGCAAGCCCAGGAATCTTCTGGCAGGTCTGTTTGGGTGCCTGGCGCATCTGGTGACTTCAAACAAAGGGCACCGATGACAGCGTCAGTCTGACAGGAAAGAAAGTCTTTGGCAAGAGGGCCTCTTTGTTTGCTCCTGTGTGTGTGCACCTTGTCTGCCCTTGCAGGCGGAACTAGCTGTTTGTTTTGTAGAACAAAGAACAGGCCTGGTTAGATTGGAGTGGGGAGTAGGGAGCAGCAGGGGAGGGGCAAATGGCCCTGGGTAGGGTTCCTCCTGGTTAAAGCACACTCTAGGAGCAACTCCTGGTGTGCATCTCCCTGCTTCAGATAGGAAAAAAGGATAAAGACACATTCACATGCTTAAACTTTGATCCCGCAAAGTAGAAGCCCACAGACAAGGGTCATGCATGGTCTGAACTTCTTAGCTTTAGACTGCTTATTTGGCATAAATAGAAAAATGATTGGGGACAGCTGCTAACCACGGAGTGGGGTTAAAGAGAGGTCTACAGCTTCCAAAAATGGGGCAGTTCCATAGGATGGAGGATGTGGGTGGGCCAGGCTTAGGGCACAGGCCCTGCAGAATTTGCAATTGGTAGTTTAACCTCAAGGCCATGGCCAGCTGAGCATGTGTGCTGTGCGGCAAAGATGCAGGTAAGTGCCCTGCACACATGAGAATGGCGACCTTTAGGATCCCCGACAAGAAGAAGCACAACCATTGCCCGGACAGGTGTTTCCTCCTCACGTTAGCAGGTACTGTTCTTGGTGCCCTCAGCTTTATGCTGGGGAGAAGAGTGTAAAAGATATTCTCTGAGCCCTTGAGGGTCAGAGATGGAAATGGTCTAGATGTAAAACAGGATCAACCAGAAAACAGCCAGCCTTTGCAAGCTTCCATGCCTTGGCGTGTGCCATTTTCTTCTCTCTATAATACCTTTCCCTTCCCTTCTGGGCATGGAACCAAGAGGTTCCCTACTTCCTCTTCCATAGTATTTGGTTCCTATCTCCATTATGGAATATATTACATTATGTAGTACTTTCTTTTTTCACATCAGTTGTTCATACTTTAGGTTGATTGCCACTATATATATATGTACACACACACACACACACACACACACACACACACACACACACACACACACATTTTAAGTGTTTATTTGAGGCCAGACCATATTAAGCCTAGTGAAGAGAAAATGGACACATGTTCTCTGTTCTAAAAAACCTACTGTCTAGTGATAGAAAATGTAAGGGGGAAAAATCATATGAATAAATAAAAAATTACAACTATGACCAGGCTCATGAAAGAGAGGACTGTATCTGGGCAGTCAGAGACCATTTCTTGAGGATTGTTAGAGGAGGCAGAATCTTCCAGGCAGATGTGCAAAGGCCCTGTGGTGGGAGGAAGCATGGTACCAGGAGAGAGCTTTAAAAATGAGGCCAGTGGAAGAATTGGTGGATGAGGAAAAGGAATGGGGTGTGAAATGGGGCTGGAAAGGAAGATAGACCACACAGGCTCTAGGGACTGAGTTAAAGAGGCTTGTTGTTTGTTTTTCCCTTTATCCTTAAGAGCTCAGGAAAGCCACTAAAGCATTTAAGCAGGAGGGTATCATGATCTGATTTGGGATTCAGAGTAATCTCTCTGGCCCCAGTGTGTGGGGAATGGCTTGAGAGGGCAGAAGAGGGGATATGGGTAGATTAGCCTGGAGGCTCTTGCTAGGAAGGAACTGTTGGCTGCTTGGACTGGCATGGGGGCAGTGGGGGTAGAAAAAGGAGGGAAGATCTGAGGTAAAATTGGGAGCTCCCAAGATAAAGTAAAATGGTTTTTCTTATTATAGAACTTCTCAGAGCCTTTAATATTTGGGTAAATGTGAGTTGTGATTCTCCAAGAAAGTACTCAACCATAAGAATTTTTCAGAAGTATATGACCGGACCACAAATGTCAAAGAATCTTCCATAATACTTTTGTTTCACAGAATATACTGTAGCACGTAATTCCTTTTGGGGGGCATTTTTCACAGACAGGTCTGGATACTATACAACAGTCTGTAATTGGGATAGGGCCCAGTACAGAGAGGGCTCTGTTAGACACAGGGTTTGAACTGAAGACTTGGGTGAGATAAGATGGAATAGATAGACTGAAGTCGCTTTAGGAGGTTTTTGAAGGCCAGGCTGGGAGGAGTGTGTATGCAACTCATTGTTTGCTGGGAGTCATTCTGGGCTCTGAGCTGAGATGTGTCATAGTGGCATTGACATCTTGGCAAGATCATTCTGGAAGACATCTCGTACGTGGGTCGAGTGATGAGGTATGTATTAGAATCTGGTAGCCTAGCTTTCTAGAAGACAGTAGATGAGAACCTGGGAGTGGGAGTGGGGAAGGCATCTTTTGGGCTCAGAAGGAAGTGTAAGCTGTTTTTCTTCACACCTCTTCCCCTTGGCAGGCGGCCACTGTCAGCAGCCGAAAGCACCAAGAGAGACTCTTCTGTGTTTTTCTGAGGCCAGATAAGCATAAGGGCTCCACTGGAGCAGCACTGGCATTAAGGGTGTGTGTTGGGGATGGCGTTGCCATTGTTGGGGGCAGGAAAGGCATTAGGTTACTAGGTAATGCCTAATGAGGGAGTTAAGTTGACTGTTCAGGTCATCAAGTTCTTGCCACGGCTGAAATTTCACTGTGTGATTTTGAACAAGCCACTTAACCTCTCCAGGCCCCAGGCTGCTCATCTGGAAAATGAGAGGCAAGAACGAATGTCAGGCTCCTTCTGAGCAGGAAATTCCAACCATCTCAGGGAATTGTACTTTCATTAATTAGGGCAATCATTTATCAAGGTAGGCAAGATTCTGTGCCTCGCAGAAAATTATAAGTTTTGTGAAAAATTTGGATTGAGGATGGAGCCTTTGTAAAAAAAAAAAAAAAATGTGTGGAGATGAAGCCACACATTCCTCTAAAGTTCAGCCATTTTTTCCGAGGCAAAACTGTAGGAAGGTGAGGCAAACTTCAGTCAGGACAGAATTTTTAAGAAATGCAAAGGTAAACAGCACCCTAATGAAGGAAACTGCTAATTGGGTACTCATTTTAGAAACAGAGGGTGCTCAAAATTTATTTTTATGTGGGGCTGTTTAGAAGTTGAAAGAATTTTCTCCTAGAGACTTTATTATCACGCCAGCTAACAAAAGTTAATTTAGCACATGACACAGCTAAAATAGTGTGTGTTGACTATAATGAAATAATATAAAACACATGTGTGGCAGAGGAGTGTGTGTGTGTGTGTGTGTGTGTGTGTGTGTGTGTGTGTGTATGTGTGTGTGTGTTTGGGGAATGTCATTGGAGACTTTAAAATATACCTAGATAGAACTGGGCATGGTGGCTCATGCCTGTAATCCAAGTATTTTGAGAGGCCAAGGTGGGAGGATTGCTTGAGCCCAGGAGTCTGAGACAAGCCTGGGTAACATAATGAGACCTAATCTCTACAAAAAAAAACAGAAAAATTAGATGAGCATGATGATGCATGTCTGTAGTCCCAGCTACTTGGGAGGGTGAGGCAGAAGGATTGCCTGAGCTCAGGCAGTCGAGGCTGCTGTGAGCCATGATCATGCCACTGCACTCCAACCTGGGTGACAGAGTGAAACCCTGACTCAAAACAAAAACAAAAACAAAAACCTTGGATTGTGAGTGTGCTGTGTGCCTGGCACTGGGCTAGGCTGGACACAGAGTGAACTGTAGGGCCTGCCTGGAAGAGCTATCCATCTAGTTTTCAACATGTGGGTTCTGGAGTCAGGCTGTCAGTATTGTATCCTGGCTCTTTTGCCTACTAGCTATGAGACCTTAAGCAAGTGACTAACCCCTCAGGGCCCTGTTAACTCACAAGCAAAGGATAGCACTAATTGATAATAGAACCGCCCCCAGGAGGGAAACCTTAGAAGTCAAGAAAACGGATCATAGACAGCACTTAGTACAATGCCTGGCATAGAGTGACTGCTCAGTTCATGCAGTGACGACTGCCTGGGCCAGAACTTTGTCCTTGGCTGGTGTAACAGCAGCTCATTGGGGCCATATGGGGAGGTAGTCTCCTTGTCCAGTTCCTCAGACATAGCCCTGGCATGAGATGAGGGGGTGGAGATGGGGGCATTAGCCACAAAGGGAGAGAAGAAGTGTGGGAGGGGAAAAGGGCATTGTCCTATTTCTCCCCAGAAGTCAAGGTGCAATTGAACCAGCAAAGGGGAGGAGGCTGGGGCAAGAAGTGACCTCTAGGAGCCATCTGAGAAATGCATGGGACCAAAAGGGTATTGCAAGGATCTAGATGGGAGGGAAGAAGACAGGAACTAGCAGCCAAGGGAGGGATGGGAGCAGGCATGGGGCCCCAGCAGCAATGTTCTGACTGTCACCGTGGATCCTGTGGAAGCACTCACAGAGTGGGAGTCCTGGGAAGGGTCTAAGGGACATCTGTCTATGTGTCTAGATGTGGCTGAAGCTTTCTTTGGTTGGTGATTTTTATAGTGCAAGCCTCTGGCCTCTATGCAGACTTGTACTTGTGAAGGTTCCAACTGTTCTTCTTACTGGGAGACTGTCTCAGAATCCCAGAGTGGTTAGTAATCAGAAGGACGATAGGCCGGCCTCTTCCAGGGAGTATCATTTCGGTTTTGACCCCTACAGTTTGAGAGAAGACTTGATTCGACATCCAAGTGAGTGAGGAAGGGCCTTGGAAAGTTTAGCCCAAAGTAGAAAAGACACGATGGGATGATATGAAGGTGGTCTTCAAATGTTTGAAAGGCCATCACTTGGAAGAAGGATTGTACCATCCTTGGTTGGTCCCAGTGCCATGGTAGGAGTGCAGATGTCAGCTCAGCATGAAGGAGAAATTCTGTGGTTGAGAGCGGTGGGAAAATGGAAAGGCTTGTTTTGAGAGGCAGTGTGTTTGTAGCCCCAGGAAGCAGAGGCTGGAAGGCTGCTTATCTGTCAGATATACAGGGGGAGGTGGAAAGGAGGGAGTACTGGAAATCAAATCAGGGTTTTGAACCTGAGAAATTTGCTATCTGAAATAATGCTGACATTCTGTGACTTTATAAGTAAGATATGAATGAATGAATATACAGGTCTGTTTTAATTTATCTGGAGAAATGGAAACTTTGGTGGGTCAGAGAGAGGAAGTAACTTTCATCTGCCTTTGCAAACACTATATTCTTTATCCCAGAGATGACCATGACCTTAGAGACTGTTAGACCGTTGTGCTCATGAGTCTCTCTTTAGGCAGTGATTACTTTTATTTCACTTGTGAACATGATTAACTTTCTTGTGGGACTTTAAACTCTTTAAGCATGGCTTTGTACTTTGTACAACTTGCATATTCATTGAGTCGTAGACCAGCGGTCCCTAACCTTTTTGGCATCGGGGACTGGTTTCGTGGAAGACAAAACCAGTCACAGACAGGGAGTGAGGGGCGGGAATGTACAGTCAAACCTCACTGCGAATCACCGCCTCAGCTCCACCTCAGATCATCAGGCATTAGATTCTCATGAGGCCTGCGGGTCCCTCGCGTGTGCAGTTCACAATAGGGTTTGCGCTCCTCTGAGAATCTAATACTGTAGCTGATCTGACAGAAAGTGGAGCTCTGCTTACCTGCCGCTTACCTCCTGCTGTGCATCCTGGCTCCTAACAGGCCACAGACTGGTACTGGGGTTTGGGGATCCCTGGTGTAGACAGTCAACGGTGGGCACTTACATCCCTAATTGGATTCCCTTCTTCTCTAGCGTTTTATAGTTATGGAAATGAGACTGAGTGAAGTTGTGACTACCTCAGATCACACAAGCAGGGGCGGCCACCCTGTGACTAGGGCACTGGTTCCTTCTCAGCTTCTGGTGTTCCACCCATTTAGGCCACTTTGAGAGGCTTGAACGCAGCTGGGATGTTTTGGTACCCGTGATAGCATTTCATTAACTGCTGCCAAAGGCCACATAGTTTGGGATGCTTTTAGTGTTTACTTAGGGATCTTGTGGCAAATAGCAGATTTTCCTAGATGTGAGGTCTGTTAGTCCTCAGAGCCTCACAGTAACGCTATCACTGTTAAAGCTGGAGCAGGGAGGGGCTGCCAGGCTCTCTGGATCCCCAACCGTAGGTCAGTAGGAGCCTGGCAAGAGACCTCCTCCTGCAGGGCTGGCCCCAGGACAGGCTGAGTCTCTGTAAATCGTATTCAGAAGAGCTTCTTAAACTCCCAGGCCACCTAGGTTGATATGGCTATCTTAGGGGTCAGGCTAGTGTGCAGGGTCCCTGTGGTCAGAATCCCTTGACAGATATAGTGCTTGTGGTCCAGTAAACGGCAGCCAGTGACTTGTTGGGGGTGGGAAGTGTAGGACTCCAGTCAGATGGGTCCTGGGGGGCAATCTGGAACTCAGGGCAGAAGATCAGTCAAGGATCAGGCCCTCCAAGTGTGTGGGGGAGGTGCTGCAGCTTCATCAGCCTTGGGGTGATCTAGGGCTTGCTCAGGGCAGGCAGGATAAAAGCTTAGAGCAGAGGGTAGCATGGGGTATTCATGCTTACCGAGTAGCTGCCACCTGTGCCCGGCATTGTGCAGGGTGCTTCCACAGACACTTTCACCCTGAGCCCTGTAGCAACCCTGAGAGCAGGCATGGCATTACTTCACCGGTTTACAGAGCAGGAAACAGAGGCCCCAGCTCCACAGCTGGTCAGTGACAAAGGCAGGGTGATGATTCTGAGGAGGGTCACTTATAATCACACCTGTTCATTTAGTGCACACTGCATGCCTGGCCACGTGCTGTGTACTGTACACACATTACATCTCATCTTCATCTCGACCTCACCACAACCATCTACCTCATCATGGTAGGTGATGCCACTGCCATTTCAAATTTGAGGAGATTGCGACTCGATAAACAGGAACACTAGCTCCGAGTCACATACATGGCTGGCAGGTGGCAGAGTCAGGATTTGCCCCAAGTCTGTCTGAAGCCTGTGCTTTTTCCTTGTTTTAGCCCTACTGGTTCTTGGGGATGAGGCTTGTAATGAACTTCAGGTTTTGTCCTCTGTGGACTTGAGGTGGATGGGCTGATCTGAAAGTAGTAGGTCTTTACATGATGTGATAAGCTAGATGCTGCTGCAATAATATACAACCCCCCAAATCTCAGTAGTTTAACTAAGCAAAGTTTATTTCTTGCTCATGCTACATTTCCAGTGTGGGTCATGGTAGGATGGGATGGATTGTGCTTTGTTCATCAGAGTCCCTGGGGAACCCAGGTGTTGATCATCTCTGCAGCGGGGTTGGGGGAGGATATGGCAAATCACAAGTGGGCTCTTGGAGCTTGTACCTGCATGAGATGCATGCCACTTCTCACATTTTATTGGTCAAAGTAAGTCACATGGCCACCCCTGACTTAAAGGGTGCAGGGAAGCATATTACATGTGCCTGGAGGGGAGAAGAACTGGAAATATGAGGTGGGCAGCAGTCATGGGGCCTCTCAAGATGGCTCCTTCTTTTTCCCTTTATTTTAAAGGGAAGATGTGGGGTGCAATTCAGGGTTAGGTACACAAATGTTCATTATGGAGGTACCCTTGTTGATGAGGTGTGCCTATCCATCCCCTGACAGTTTCCCTCAACTGCCAATCCCATCCTCCCTCCCCTGGCAGTTTCCCACTACTGCCAATCCCTTTCTTATAGTATTATGATAATTGTTCAAGGTTCGCTTATGAGTGAGAACATATGGTACTCTGTTCTTGGTTTCTGTGATAGATCACTGAATATGATAGACTCTAAATCCATCCAAGTTGCTGCGAAGTCCATATGTTTGTCCTTCTTAATGGCTGCATAATATTCCACCAGGAATATGTACCACGTTTTTTTTTATCCAGTCCAGCTTTGATGGGCAGCATGGTTGGGTTCCATGTTTTTGCTATTGTGAATAGAGCTGCAACAAACATGCGTGTGCAGGTATCTTTTTGGTAGAATTACTTGAGTTCCTCTGGGTATAGTCCTAATAGGGGGATTGCTGGGTCATATGGAAGGTCAATTTTTAGTTCTTTTAGAAATCACCACACTGTCTTCCAAAGAGGTTGCACTAATTTGCATCCCACCAGCAGTGTAGAAGAAGCATTCCTTTTTCACCACATCCTTGCCAGCATCTGTTGTTTGTTTTATTAATGATGGCCATTCTTACTGGGGTTAGGTGGTATCTCTGTGTGGTTTTGATTTGCATTTCTTTGATGATGATGAGGCTGAGCACTTTTTCATGTGTCTGTTGGTTGCCTGTATATCTTCTTTTGAGAAGTGTCTATTCATGTCTTTTGCCCCCTTTTTAATGGGGCTGTTTGCTTTTTCCTTTTGACACGTTTGAGTTCCATGTAGATCCTGGATGTTAGGCTTTTGTCAGATATACAATTGGCAAATATTTTTTTCCCATTCTGTGGGCTTTCTCCCTGCTCTCTTGATGGTTTCTTTAGCTTTGCAGAAGCTCATCAGTTTCATGAGGTCCCACTTGTCTATCTTATCTCTTATGGTATGGTCACTTGGGGTTTTGATCAGGAATTGGTTGCCAGTTTCAATTTCCATAAGGGTGTCTCCCACATTTTCTAAGATTTTTATAGTTTGAGGCTTTATGTTTAGGTGTTTGATCCATTTAGAGTTAATTTTTGTATATGGTAATAGGTAGGGGTCCTGTTTCAATCTTCTGCATGTGATCAGCCAGTTTTTCCAGCACCATTTACTGAATAGGTTCTCCTTTCCCCAGTGGTTGTTGTTGGAGGCTTTGTCAAAGAAGAGTTGGTAAGAAATTGAGACTTTGCTTCCGGAATCACTATCCTGCTCCATTGGTCCGTATGCCCGTTCTTGTACCAATAGGTGGCTCCTTTTTAAAACAGATGGGAGCTGGCCCTGGAGTGGTCCAGGGGTGGGTCTTTGATTACTTGGTAACTCCATCTCTCTGCCTCTGTCTCTCCCAGCTCTTCTGAGGGGAAAGGTGACATTTCTCCATTTAGAAAAGGAGGGTTGGCCAGGCTCGGTGGCTCAGCCTGTAATCCCAGCACTTTGGGAGGTCGAGGTGAGTGGATTGTCTGAGCCCACAGGTTCGAGACCAGCCTGGTCAACTTGGTAAGACCTCATGTCTACAATAAATAAATTAGCTGGGTGTGGTAGCGCACCCCTGTAGTTCTGGCTACTTGGAAGGCTGAGGCAGAAGGATCACCGGAGCCCAGCAGGTTGACTCTGGGGTGACCGTGAGTGTGCCACTGCACTCCAGCCTGGTTGACGGAGTGAGACTCCAACTGAAAAAAAAAAAAAAGAAAAAAAGAGAGAAAAGGAGCCGAGTGAGAGTGGTGCCAACAGCATGACTGGAAAACAATTGATTTAAGGGGATGGGGGCCAAAAAGTCACCACACCTCCTTCAAGGCCTCTGTCTAGAAGGAAATCTGTGATTTATGCTCTATAACTTCTGGGTGGTACGTCGTAATTCCTTCCTGGACACTGTTTGCTGTTTACATAGTGACTGGAGCTTTGACATTTGGTGCTATTATCTTTCATTTTTCTTGATCCGTGCAGTGAATGGATCCATAGCACCACCCTGATTTTTTTTTTTTTAAACAAACTGCAGTTCAGAGAAGTTGTTACTTGAACAAAATCTCAGAGTGGACAGGTGACCTTACCAGGGCCAGAACCTTTCTATTTCTGGCCCTGTTCCCATTGCTACTCAGTTAGGGCTGGCTGCTGATCCCAGCAGCAGGCTGGCCTGCAAGGTGTGGCCAAGGAATCCTAGGCCTTGCAGGAGCCTTGGTCCGCTCAGCTCTGTCCCAGGCAACAGCCAAGTACTATGCAGGAGGAAATAAATAAAGGTCACTGTTGTTGTGTGTCTTAACCCTGGGGCTCTGGGAATCAGCCTCAAAGCCTAGCAAAATGCTGTCAGTCCTCCTTTCTTTCTCCGGTCCCTGCTAACTTTGGTTTTTTTGGGGGGGAACTGGACAGGCCTGTCTATATTGGCAGAGACTACTTGGGTGACACCGATGCCGGGCCGGCTTGTAGGTAAGGAAGAACTCACCCAAGTAGTGGCCAATCACCTCCGGCTTGATCTCCACCTGGTTGAAGGTCTTGACCTTGTACACGTCCACCATGCTGCCCACCATCTCGGGCAGGATGATCATATCGCGCAGGTGCGTCTTCACCACCTTGGGCACCTCCTTCTTGGCCTTGTGCAGTCACTTAAGCAGTGGGTGCTGCTTCCGCTGCAAGCCTCAGTTCAACCACCGGCGCTGTCGCGTGCTGTACAGCCACATCAGCTGCTCATAAGACATGTCCACCAGCAGGTCCAGGTCTATGCCGCCGTAGGTGAACTTTGCGGAAGGTCCTCTTCTTCCCTCCTCCACTTTTGCCATCTTGCCGGCTCCTTAGAAAGGCAACATTGTTTTTTAATAGAGGTGGGGGCAAAGGATAAAGGTGAAATTTTCCACATGGAAATCTTGTGTTGTTTGGGGTGAAAAGAAGCACTGATGAGGTTGGCTATTGTATTGAGAGTTCTTGGTCTAAGCCCTTTTATTTCAATTTTAAAACATCAGGATTTCTGCAATGCAGGGACAATCCTCTCGGCACTTATGGATATATGGTAGCAGCAAAGTAGGAAAGTTGAGGTATCAGCTTTCACAAATAACAAGATCTCTGGGCTGGGGAGCAGAGTAGACTGTGGGCCCGATTAGGGCCTGCTGGCTTCCAGATCGATCCTTTGGTTTATCTTGGAGAGGCCCCTGGCTCCCCAGGAGGTACTGCTCTGAAGAACTTGTTGGCTTATCTTCTTTCTTCAAAAGTCCTATTGGACCTGTTGGATGTGTGTGTGCTTTCAGCAAGCTGATGTGTCACCATTTGTAAAGCCATGTGATCTGTCTGTGACTGTACTGTCCCAGACTGTAACTGGGAATCTCTAACCCCTGTTTTTTTTCCTGTTCCTCCTCCCCTACTCCCATATTTTCCTGGCGATGAAGAGGCCTGGAAGCATGGAGTTGTCTGGGTGGAGTTCCTTCCGCAGGCCAGCAGCTCCTTGATCGCTAATGGCACAGCTGGGGGATGTTGGGTTCTATAAACAGAACTTTTATGTGCTGGTCACAAGGTCAGTTTAGACTGTGGCTCTCATGGTGAGGAAAATGGTGTCTTATAAATATGATGTAAGGCTCTTTTTATCTCCTGAAAACTCAGAGGGCCCAGGGAAACAGAGGAATGTTTTGTAAGAATTTTTTTTAAAGGAGTGGTGTTAAAAAAAAAAAAAAAAAAAAAGCAAAAACATAATGGAAAGTCTGTAACTGAGGGTTGTGTTTCAGAGAAGTCCCTGAAATGCAGTTTGGTGGGTGTATGGATGGAGTTGAAACCCCTACTTGGCAGGTTTGAATCCTCCTTTTTCCTTCCCTGATTGACTGTGGGGAATTTTCCCTAAAGCTGCTGTCACACTTGGAAGACCAGAGTAGCAACTAGCAGAGATCACAGACAAGGAGTCAGAGAGCTGGGTTCAAGTTCTGGCTCTCTGACCTTAATATATTGCTGTCATTGACTGAGTTCTTTCTGTGTGCCTGAAGCATTGCCAAGTGCTTTGCATAATGTCTCAGTTCATTTTTAGAATAATAAGAAAAACAAAGCTTGGAGAAGAGCAAGCAGGGCCAATTCAGGTTTGCTGACTCCAAGCCCTGAACTTTCTTTTTCTTTTGTTTTTATTGAGATAACATTCGCATAACACAAAATTCACTATTTTAACCATATTAAAGTGTACAGTTCGGTGTTTTTTATATATCTACAATCTGGGTAACCATCACCACAATCTAATTCCAGAACATTTCAAATTCAATTCCACTGAATTGGGATTCAAATGAAGCTCATTTCATCTGAATTTCACTTTCTGCCACTCTTTGTCAATTGCTAGTCTACTTTCTGTCTCTGTGGGTTTGCCTATTCTGGATATTTCATGTAAACAGAATCATAGCATTTAAGACCTGAGCCATGGAGCATCTTACCTTTTGGGAAAAATAACTGCTCTGCACCTATTTAGGGACAAAGTATTTTTATCACAGGTATCTGTGTAGGTTTATTTTGTGCCAAATGTATTTTGTGAGCACATGTGAGAACTTTATTGTCATACTTTTGTCTTGGACCTATATCTGAATTACAGGCCACTCTAAGAGTGAATCTTGATTTGCTGGTTTCTTAACTATTTATAGGGAAGCATACTGACTTATTTCACAAAGACACTGTGAAGAAAACCAATGATTATTTTTAACCTATGTAATCACTGAGTTACTATTTAAAAAATAGGGTAAGTGAATATGATTAAAAGGGAGTTTTTTGTTTTGTTTTGTTTTTGTTTTTTTGTTGAGTTGGAGTCTCACTCTGTCACCCAGACTGGAGTGCAGTGGCACGCTCCAAGCCACCGCAGCCTCAACCTGCTGGGCTCCAGAGATCCTTCCGCCTCAGCCTTCCAAGTAGCCGGAACTATAGGCATGCACTACCATACCCGGCTAATTTTTGATTTATTGTAGAGATGAGGTCTCGTCAAGTTGCCCAGGTAGGTCTCAAACCCGCGGGCTCAGGCAATTCACTCGCCTCGGTCTCCCAAAGTGCTGGGATTATAGGCTGAGCCACCGAGCCCGGCCGAGTTTTTTAATTTTTATTTCTATTTTTTTTGAGTTGGAGTCTCACTCTGTTGCCCAGACTGGAGTGCGGTGGCTGCTCCCAGCCACAGCAGCCTCCACCTATTGGGCTCCGGTGATCCTTCCGCCTCAGCCTTCCAAGTAGCTGGAACTACAGATGCGTGCTACCCCGGCTAATTTTTTGATTTATTGTAGAGATAAGTTCTCGCCAAATTGCCCAGGTGGGTCTCGAACCCGTGGGCTCAGGCAATCCACTCACCTCAGCCTCCCAAAGCGTGGGATTACAGGCTGAGCCACTGAGCCTGGCTTTTTTTTTTTTTTTTTTAATGAGTTCGTTTCATTCCATCACCCAGGCTAGAGTGCAGTGGCACAATCATGACGATCAAGTCTCACTGCAGTCTTGACCTCCTGGGCTCAGGTGATCCTTCCACCTTAGCTTCCTGGGTAGATGGGACTACAGGTGCATATCACCACACCTGGCTTATTTTTTGTGTAGAGATGAGGTCTTGCTATGTTGCTTAGGCTGATCTTGAACTCTTGAGCTCAAGCAGTCCTCCTGCCTCAGCCTCCTAATGTGCTGGGATTATAGGTATGAGCTACTATGCCCAGCCAAAATGAAGAGTATCTTTTAGTTGTTTCTTTAAGCAAGAAAATTACCACCAGGGAAATGAAAATATAGGATATAAATAAAATCTTCATTAAGCATGATATGTTTAAACTTCTTGAGTGTGACAAGTTAGTGACCATAAGAAGAGAATGAAGGCTGGGCACGGTAGCTCAAGCCTGTAATCCTAGCACAGTGGAAGGCCGAGGAGAGAAGATTGCCTGAGCCCAGGAGTTCAAGACCAGACTGGGCAACTTGGTGAGACCTTGTCTCTACAATAAATAAAAAATTAGCTGAGTGTGATGGCATGCGCCTGTAGTTTTAGCTACTTGTGAGGTTGTGGGAAAAAGATTGCCTAAGCCCAGCAGGTTGATGTTGTGGTGGTCGTGAGCGTGCCACGCTGCACATCAGCCTGGGTGACAGAGTGAGATTCCAACACACACACACACACACACACACACACACACACACACACACACACACACACACACAAAGAGAATAAGCTGGTAACACTTTGTTCTGCCTTAGTGGCAGAAGCTACCTGTTGTCAGATATGACCCTCAGCTCTAGATGCATAGCAGGGACACTGATATGCATGATCTTCTTTAGCTGACAGCATTAGAAAATAAAACGTAGGCCAGGTACTGTGGCTCATGCCTATAATCCCAGCACATTGGGAGGCCAAGGTGAGAGGATTGACTGAGCCCATGTGTTCGAGACCATCCTGGGTAACTTGGCAAGACCTCATCTTTACAATAGATTTCAAAAAATTAGCCGAGCATGGTGGTGTGTGCCTGTAGTTCCAGCTACTTGGAAGAATGAGGTGGAAGGATCGCCTGAGCCCAGCAGGTCGAGGCTGTGGTGGCTGTGAATGTGCCACTGCACTCCAGCCTGGGCAACAGAGTGAGACCCTAACTCAAAAAAAGAAAGATGCAGACACCTAAAAACTGAAATTAGGGATTTAGAAAATGGACCTGATGCCAAGTAAA
Organism: Carlito syrichta; assembly: GCF_000164805.1. Classification (NCBI taxonomy): domain Eukaryota; kingdom Metazoa; phylum Chordata; class Mammalia; order Primates; family Tarsiidae; genus Carlito; species Carlito syrichta. The sequence continues at coordinate 56,599 of NW_007247401.1, forward strand.
TGTTTTTTAAGAGCCCAGTTGCTTCCAGATGCTCCACTGGGTACTAGGAATACAGTGGTCAACAAAATAAGCACAGATCACACACTTGTGGAGTTTGTAGATTGTTGAGTGAAAGGCACAAATCAGAAATTGAGGCTAAAGAAAATCAAAGTCAAGGCTGGGCACGGTGGCTGAAGCCTGTAATCCCAGTACTTTGGGAGGCTGAGGTGCGAGGATTGCCTGAGCCCATGGGTTCGAGACCAGCCCGGCCAACTTGGTGAGACCTCATCTCTACAATAAATCAGATAATTAGCCAGGCATGCTGGTGCGTGTCTGTAGTTCCAGCTACTTGGAAGGCTTGGAGACGGAAGGATTGCCTGAGCCCAGTAGGTTGAGGCTGTGGTGGCCACTGCACTCCAGCCTGAGCGACAGAGTGAGACTGCAACTCAAAAAAAAAAAAAAGAAGGAAAGGAAACGTAAACATGTTGTGGTGGGAATAAAACCTCTAGAAGTCTTCATTTATATAATTCAATCACTGCCAAATTCTGCCTGATTTCTTCAAGTTCTTTCTAGAATCTCAGACTTTCTGGAGCTGGCAGGGACATTGAAATTAGCTAGACTGACTATTTCATGTTGCAGAGGAGGAAACTGAAGGCAGATGGAAGTTAAGTGACTTGTCTGCGATATCATACAGTAAATTATTAGTAGAGTCTGGTCTAGAATCCACATCTTCTAACTAAAGGAAATTGACTATTGATCTCCACTGTTCTTAGCTTTGGAATATTTGGGGTTTGAGTAATGAGTACCCTCTACTTCTTTGCCATACTTATTTCCATCTCTCCTGCGCACTGTTCTCTTGCCCCAAAACAAAAAGAGCTTATCACTGTACCAATTGAGTTCTGAACTTCAAGTATGTGAGGAAAGAATGGTGTTGGTAGTTGGTAAATACTCATACAGTGAGAGAGAAGTTTTGTAAACCCTGATGTAGTTCATGAGTATGGAATTTAAATATGTTTTTCAGTAGCTCAATCCTATCCTGACCAAAAAATGATAGAGTCAAAAAAATGACAGTCAAAAAAGGAGGAAGGGGGAACCCCTCACTTTACATTACTGTAGGAACTTCAACTTTTTTTTTTTTTTGAGTTGGAGTCTCACTCTGTCACCCAGACTGTTGTGCAGTAGCCGCTCCCGACCACCGCAGCCT